>NC_056744.1:76284072-76289072 GCF_019279795.1 Protopterus annectens | reverse complement strand
TTCTTAGTAGGCCAATTTCTGCTGAATCTCGGTGGTTGTACCTGCAGAAAGTCCTTGACTGTTTGCACAGATTTTGCCTTTTCTTCAAACTAAGACCTCCTGAGCCGTGGAACCAAATAACTTTTGTTTTTCCATTGGAGCATCCAGGAGCTTAGCTTTAACATGATCCGGTAGAGATTGTTCTTTCAACCAGGCATGCCTACGTATAACTGCCCCTGTCATAGCTGACCTACATGAAGCTTCCAGTGCATCATAACCACACTGCAAAATATGGTTGCTAACCTGCTGTGAGTTATGTACCAGATCCTGAAGTGATTTACGGTCAAGGGGTTCAGAGGAGGAAAGCTTCTTATACAATTCATCTAACAAAATATTCTTGGTACTGAATCATATGAAATTGACAATTTAATGCCCTCATGGAAAGAGTTGCAGAAGTATAAACTTTCTTTCCCCATCTCTCTAAAGCTCTAGACTCCCTTCTAAAGCTCTAGACTCCCTTTCAGAAGGTAGAGGATTTTTAGCAGTGGCAGCTGCAACCCCTTTTGGGCCCTGGGAAATAGTTTCTGGGTCTGCAGTGTGGGCCTTGTACAGGTGTAGATGAGAATCCGGGACCCTGTAGTACCCATCAGGTTTGGCAGGAGCCGGAGGGAGAGAATCAGGGGCTGTACTAGCATCAGAGTACACATCATCAATAACATTCAAAACAGGAGGTATAGCTAAAGGCCTATGCTGAGGTAAATGTAAAAAGGTCCTTAATCTCTTTCTAGAATCAGAAAAATCCTGGCCCTGCCATTGAAAATGTTCTCTCAGAGTGCAGTGTCTCACCAAAAGAAAACTCTTCAGGAGGGGAGGCAGAAGGAATAGATTCTTCAGCATCAGAATCCTCGTAGGCCGAATAAGCCTCCTGCTGGTGGTCTGACAACACAGATCCATCCGTAGACTCATCTGAAGAGTGGGGGTCAGAGGGCTCAACCCTGTGCCTTTTATCTGGTGGTGGAAGAGAGCCCCTGTCCGGATGAGGTTGAGAACCTCCAATTAAAGAGATAAGATCCTCTGCTAGGCTGAGAATCTGAGAGCCAGTAGAAGGCCTCTGAGAGGTAGTCTGGGGAGGCAAAGCTTTAGCAAGTTTGGCAGCTTTAGCCCTAGAAAAGGCCTTAATGGACATGGATGCAGGGGGTCTGGCTGCACCACGTGCAGGAGTAGACTTGTCTAAAGGAATGGTGTCGGACATGTCCTGGACACCGGTTTCAGTAGGTAATTCAATAACCGACTCTGCCGGAGCCTCCGGGGCCGAGGAAGTCGGTTGAGTGGATTCGGTAATAGGAAGCACCGAGGACTCAGTTTCAGCCGAAACAGAGACACTCGCGGTAGGCCTGACCGTGGTTTCAGCTGAAACCGCGGGCCGCGAGGGTTGGTCCTTGTCCTTCCGTTTAACCACATGCGAAGTCGGAGTCTCCGACGGCATCTTGTACGCAAAATTAGCCCCAAAAAATTCCTCTGCAAACTCCGACCGACGTCTAAGAGTTAGTCGGTTGAAGGAAGCACAGGCAGCGCAGGCCGAGACATCGTGGTCTGGGCCTAAGCAAGGGAGGCAATAAGAGTGGAAATCCTTATGAGGCATTTGTTTCCCACAAGTTAAACAATTATTTACTTTATCTGACATCGGCTGAGGCAAGAAAGAGTCCCCAATGGGGTACTTAGCTTTTTCGAAGTCTTCGGTAGCTGAATCACAGGAGCTGGCCGACCGGCACTTGTGAACTGCTTCTGCTTCGGGCACCACGCGGCAAGAAAGACTGAGGAAAATGGCGTCGGCTGATGCTTTTATACCCCAGACGCTCTGACGTCGGGGAAAGTGCGACATCAGCCAAGGCCAGACCCACACTTTGGAATCCGGCCGACCGAAGGGCTGCCTGAGACAACCCATATGTTATGACTGCAGATGCATCCTTGAAGGACATCAGCACTGTAAATAAACCAGTGGCATTTGACTCAGGAGAATTCAGAAGTCTGAAAGTTTAGTCGCATACTATTTGATATCCCCAAAGCATAAAAAGCAATATTTGAAAGGGGACACACCTTCAGTGGAATCTGTCTGCCATAAGCCCATGTTAAACTTCCTGGGGATGATCTCATAAAATCACAGATCTAATCAGCAATCAATGCTTTGAATCTACAAATTATAAAAGAAAACCCTAAAACGGCATTTATCACAGCTCTGGATATCACTTTGGACAGCACCAAACTATCTTCTGAACTCTTAACATTGGTAAAAGAGGAAGATGGCATGGGCATCCTATGTGGGAAATATTAAAAATCCACAAATTGTGCTGGACATTGAACATCTACCTGTGATACAATTCCAATATGCAAGATTCCTACTGCAGCAGTAAGCCTTAAAATGACCACCATAGGTTACATTTAGAGAAAAATTTTCTGGCAAAAAAGGAAAAGCTTCTAACAGGGATCCAAGCAATGCTCATTTAACAGAAAAATGTAACCTACAACCTAAAATCTGCTGCTTTGGAGTTGTGTAGGTTTACACAATGTGGCAACGACTGCACTCAAGTTGATACATTTTACAACAGCATTCGTAATATCTTCTCAGGAAATTAAATCACAAGCTCTTCTAGGTAGTTACATCAATTTGTTCAGTAAGAAATAGTGTATAGAAAAAGCTAAATCCAAGAACATTTAACATCTTAATGCACCCACTATCTCAAAGAGAGAATCAATTTTCATACAAGCCAGATTACAACTAAGCCTTCAAAATCCAGCAATTAAGTTAATACAAAATTATGTAGGTCTTCAACTTGCCTTCTTCATATTTAGTGACCAGTGTGAACAATGCACAACAAATCTGGTCTTACATACATTTAGGTTAAAGATCCATAGTCTACAAACCCTTGGCTCACTGATCCATCCACTTAACTCCACAAAGGAGGCGCCTCTACGGACCCTGGAAACTACCACCCCATAAGCCTGACAAGCCTGGTCTGCAAAGCTATGGAGAAGATCATTATGGAGCTCATAAACAAAGACATTGGGGACCTACAGACACTGGACCCTACCCAATTCAGCTTTGTCAAGGGCAGATCCTGCCTCCTGAACCTGGTATATTTCTTTGAAACAGTCACCAAGGCCTTTGATGAGGGTAAGGTGGTCCCACACAGCCTACCTAGACCTCGCAAAAGCCTTTGACAAGCATCATAGACAAACTCTACAGCCTAAACATAAACCCCTATGTCATAAGATGGGTTGCAAACTGGCTCAAGGACAGAACCCACATGGTCAGAATTGCTGGAGCCTTGTCAGACTAAACCAGTTACAAGTGGCGTCCCACAGGGCTCAGTCCTGGGACCTCTCTTATTCAGAACATATTTTTTGAGGTACAGGCTAACATGGAAGGACTGTGGCTGATCAAGTTTGCAGATGATTGCAAACTGGGTGCCATAATTGACTCTCCAGCTGACACAAACATCCTCCAAAAGGGTCTCAGAGACGGATAACTGGTGCCAGAGCCATGGCCTTAAACTAAACGCCAAACAGTGTATGTTTTTGCTAAAGGGTATAACTAAAGTGCCCACAAATTACCACATTGGAGGTAATCTATTAGGTACAGAAGAAGTGATTAGGGACCTGGGGACCCAAGTTGATAGTAACCTCTCCTTTGACAACCACATAGCCAAAGTGGTTAGGAAGACCTTCTATACAGCCCACCTTATGAAAGGATTCACATCTAGATCAAGGGAGGTCATTGTGCCCCTTTACTCATCCCTCATCAGGCCCATAATTGAGTACAATGCCCCATTTGGGATGTACCTTATCAGACACCTGCAGCAACTAGAAAGACCCCAAAAGTACCTCACTAAGAGGATCAAGGGACTCAAACAGATGCCAAATGCTGCTCGGAAGAAACTCCAGCTCTACTCTGTTGCATACCACCTACTCAGAGGAGATCTATGCCTGATGTACAAAGCCATGTCCAACCCTGAATTAATGGACATGCTCCACCTCAGAAAATCCAAATCCCTTAGAGCTACACGATCAAGTGATTTCAACCTCAGCACAAAAATAAATAGAACATGCTGGAGGGACAGATTCATAACCCAGAGGCTCCCTTCACTCTAGAATAGAATCCCAGTCCATGTTAGAGCCCCTCACTGACTCTCTTCAAGAAAAATCTTGACGAGTGGATGGGAGATCGTAGGTTTACCCCAGGGATCACTTGTGTGTCACTACTAGACAGAGGCACAGTAAACACAACCTTAAAAAGGGCACAGTAAACTCATTCCAAAGGGTGGCGAAAGCCAAACACACTCTGGCTAGGCTTCTAAATGCCCTAGGGTAGATAGCCCAGTATGAACCTATAACATCTGGGATTTCAGTCTTCCAAATCTTGGATTCACCCTTTCCCTAACAGAACATATTTCCAGGCACATGAAATCGCCTCAGAAGCAGCTCTCCCATAAATTCTTTACCTACATAATTTCACCATGAGTTATGTCTTCAGTACAGTTATGCTCATCTTTTAGGTTCTGTTCAACTGGGCTGGTATTTAGAATCAAACTTCAAGGCACCTTTGCCCAAGACAGAACACCAAACTAAACCCGCTGTAGGGCAACAATGGTGACATTTAACACTACAAATAGTAGTACACCCCAAACTCAATAACCAACTGCACCAATAACCCATCTTAAATTCATGTAAGGCAATAAGCATAACAGGTGCATAAATACCTCATAAGATGACTACTACTGGAAATACTGAACTAGGTAAATGAATGTACAGCAGGAAACCTTCCTTCTTGGGAACCTAAGAATAATCACACCCTGCTTATCCATTTGGTCTAACCAGAGTTATTAAAGCAACCAATAAGAAAAATAAAGCTAGCTCCCTGAACTGCATCCTATCCATTAACCCCGACAATAAAAAAGCCTGGAATACTCCCAATAACACTTTCAACTGATTTAAAATCAGTAACTTAAACAAGGCTCAAAACC
>NC_056744.1:75784388-75951888 GCF_019279795.1 Protopterus annectens | reverse complement strand
GAATAAAAGCAATAAACAACAGATTAAACTATTGGACAAGAGTATTTCATATACAGAAGTTATTACACAAATAAATAAGCTTAAATCAAACAAAGCACCGGGTAATGATGGTATTATACCAGAGATATATAAAATCCTTTCTAAAACTACATATTCATTAATACATAAGGTTTTTATTCTGGCCTAAACTGAGTTAATAACCCCCCCCCATCTTGGCAATATACATTTATTTCACCAATTTTAAAACCTAATAAAGATCCAACTAGATGTTCTTCATATCGACCCATCTCATTACTTAATGTTGATTATAAAATGTTTATGAGTATTTTTGCTGATAGATTGAAGACAATTATCCCGGCATTATAGACATAGATCAGACGGGCTTCATTGTAAATAGAAATACTTTTGATAATATAAGAAGAACTTTAACATTAATTGATTTTGCAAATAGGAAAAAGAAAGATTTAACACTTATTAGTCTTGATATAGGTTCAGCATTTGATTCAGTAAGTTGGGACTATCTGTTTACCTTACTGAAGTGCACAAATTTCTCTGATGCATTTGTAAATTTAATTGAGCATTTATACAAAGGAACGCTGGCTTATATTAAGGTAGGAACATATGTTTCACCACAAATATCAATTCTTAAAGGTACAAAGCAAGGATGTCCACTTTCTCCACTATTATTCACTTTAGTAATGGAGCCTTGGGCTAATTTGATTAGAAACAGTACTGACATAGAGGGTTTTGAAATAGAAGAAAATACAACATCAAAATTCAACTTTTGCAGATGATGTTCTAATTACATCAGCAGGATCTAATTCTTCTATGCAGTCTTTATTTGATAAAATGATGAATTTTAAAAGTATTTCTGGTTTAATATTCAATGAAGAAAAACTAAAATACTACCTATATATACAAAAAATACTCTCATTAGTGATTTTACTAAATATGTACCCAACTCAGGTCAGATAACTTATTTAGGTATAATACTAGCTAAAGATATTAAATCTATTATATATAATAACTATAATACCTGTTTTCTTAATATACAAAATCTTTTAATACCTGGAATAATATGTTTTTTACTATGGAAGAGAGACTTACAATTATTAAAATGATAATATTCCCCAAGATTTTATACTTAATACAATCAATAATACTTTCACCTACAAAAATAACTATCAAGAAACTGAATACACTAATGTTAAATTTCTTATGGGCACCTAATAGACCTAGGATTGCATTAAAGAAACATACTAATAGCTGGTCTCAAGGGGTATTTCTTTTCCAGACTTTAATTTATATATTATCTCTTCTATTATAAAAGTTATTACTTTATTAATAGATCGGTCATATGTCGCAAAATGGAAAGATTATTGGGAGCTAATTAGTATGCACTTCATGAAAATCTCCTTAACACATAAAAATATGATTATAAATAACTCCATGTTGTGGTTGCTAAAGGAATTTTGTACTTCACCTATTACACCTAAACATATGGTCTGTTACCCATTAAATATTATTATTAGTTATCGTAACTTTATATTCATGCACCCTAAGTATAGGGAATGGAATTTTATTGTATTCCATATAATTTATACTCAGGGTATGCTTATGTCATCTACTTCTGAAGGAGCTCATTTAGCTATAGATAATAATCTAAAGTACTGGTATCAGCTGATATCTGATAATAAAGTTAAAATCTAGATTTCTTAAAACAAGAATTTGATCTAAGAGAAACTTGCTGGTTAGAGGTTCAGATCTTTAGACAACATCTCATTGATAGAATAGATCTAATGTCTATAACAGTTAAAGAATCTATTCCAAAACTGATTGATTACTTGATAATAAATTTACAGCATAAAGTTTCTGATAAAGGTAAACTTTCATATATACATAAAATTATCAGACAAGAAACTTTTTACAATGTAGATTCATACTGGAATTATTTCACCTCTATTAATGGGGACCCACCAACTCAACAAGATAAACAATATATATTGGAATCTGCTTATAGAACTACATCTTCCATTGTCTGGAGACTTTATACATGGAAATTTTTACATAGATCTTTTATACACCTTTGATGATGAATAAAATTAATAATAAAGATAATCTATGTAAGAGATGTAATGTAGAAATTAATGCTGACTGGGCTCATATGTTTTATGACTGTATGAAGTTGAAAGAATACTGGAAGTCAATTAATGAATTTTTGCAGGCTCTTTTTACAGATAATTTCATTATTTCTAAGTCTCTTATATTATTCAACACACTTGTACCTCAATGTGTTAAAAGATTAAGCTTCCCTTGTTATGGTCTATCTAGCAGTGGCTAGGAAAATAATAACTAGAAATTGGATTTCAGATACACCTCCTTCGTTCAATAAATTTAAAAATGTTATGAATATAATGTGTCATATGGAAATAAGCACAATTAGAATGAGAACAACTAGAAAAACATCACATTTTATTGTATGGGATAATTTACAAAATTTGTTAAAAAAATTCTAATTTCAATAGCACAGTATTTTAGTTTAATTAATTGATCTGATTGTAGTGGATGTCTTTGTAAATACTTTAGTTGTTTTGTTGAATATTATAATAATACCTATTTTTAATTATTTGTATAAAATTGTTATGATATTTCTCTTATATGTTAAAACAATAAATTTGTTTAAAAAAAAAAAGAAAGTGTATGGTAACAAAAGCTTTTATTCTAGCAATTTTCTAAGTGTACAAGATGGATATTTAAAATGTATCCCTGTGGTTGGGACTGTATTCCCCCCATTATTGGCTTCGTCCAGGTTTTGTGCTAGGGATGAGAGTTATGGTAAGAACTGAATTCACTGAATATGTTTGGGGGCTGTATTCACCCAGTATTGGCTTTTTTCAGGTATTTATTGGCTTCATCCAGGTTTTTTGCTAATGTTGAGAGCTATGGTAAGAACTGATTTCACTGAATATGTTTGGGGGCTATATTCTCCCATTACTGGCTTTGTCCGGGTGTTATTTGCTAAGTGGTTGAGAGCTATGGTGAGAACTGAATTCACTGAATGTTTGGTGGTTGTAGTCACCCATTATTGGCTTTGTTCAGGTATTTTGTGCTAAGAGGTTGACAGCTGTGCTATGGTGAGAACTGAATTCACTAAATGGTAGCTATTTAAGTTTCAGTCTTCCTCTTTCACAAAACAGTTGATTTGGCGTAGTGGTATGTTGCTCTGACTGTTTTGCACGAGGTCCCCTGGGTTCAAGGCGTGGCAGTGAAATGTATGGTGGTAACGCAGCATTTTATTCTAGCAACTTTCAGAGATTATACAAGCAATGTTTAAAATGTGGCCCTGGTTTTGGCCTTTGCCCCAATAAATTTTGGCTTTTTCCAGATTTCTTGTGCTGAAAAGTTCAGAGATACAGCTGAGTGTCGAGTAGATTTTACAAGGAGCTGAGAGCTGCAGGGGAGCAAAAGTTTAGTGCTGCTTATGTTTAGTCTGCTTGCATTGTTAATAGCACAACAGATAGTGTACTTGCTTCAGATGCTGAAGGCTGTGGGTTCTACTCCCACAGTAGGTAAATGCATTGCTGATGCTGTATTGTGTTGTAAAGGGGGTGGATGCTGCAGTCTTTTGGCAAAGATACCTAGTAACTATGAACCTGTTAACAGTTTGCTATCCATTCCCTATTGCGGTATTACTAGCTTTTCATTTTTTTATTGCATGCAACAAAAGCAATTTATTCTTCAAGGGTAACAGGCACTTTATTTGTAGATTAAGCAATGACATATAAAGTGTTTGCTAGCAGCAACCTCTTTATTAGTTACAAATTTTTTCAATGTGGAGTTTACTACTTCAGAGATTGTGTATTTTTTACTGATACTGGTGGACTTGAGTAGACTTTTATGATGGAAATGTTCTGAATTGGGCAGTTTTGTCATTGGTGGATGCTTTTTGTTTCATTGTTTACTGGAAAAATGTTCAAAACAATAAATTTAAAATGCCCTATAACAACTGTACTGTATTGTACAAGGAATATAATGTAATATGGTCAGGAAGGTGTATCAAAGAGCACGTTATGTTCGAGGGGCCTATGACTTTGAAGACAGCCCAGAGTTAATATTTGCCATTGGCAAAATGTATTTTCTCTGAAAGTGGGTTTCAGTGCTGTTTCAATGCATGCAAGTTTCAAGAGCAGAGAAGTTTTAATGATAGTCTATTTTCATTGTGAGACTGCATTGCTTTAACAGATATGTATTAGGGTTTGTGCTGTAAAATGCAAAATAAAACTTTCAAATGAAATCCTAAATCATCGCACAAGTAAAGCAGTATGCACATTAGTGTTTATGATAAATGGGGCAAAATAACCAAGGAATTGGGACATTGGAATGGCTGCAGGGGGGAGGCTCCATTTGACTATGATTTTGTGAGGGGGGTAGCAAGCTCAAACAGCCCCGGTTGAACTATACCTCTCAGTTGTCCATATCTTTGCAGAATGAATATATATTTGCTGCTTATTTTTGGTTTGTTCCTCAAATTTGTGGTTTTCTAGCAAATCATTTAGGAATGAAGCCATTAAATGACAGACATTGAGTTTCAGATGTCATAACCTTCAGAAAAATGCATGCTAATGCAAGACTGTCTTTAAGATTATACAAGAGCAATTTTTCGTAGTGTTTGTATGTTCCCCAATATATTTGACCTTGTTCAGATTTCCTGCATTAAGAGGTTGAGAGGTACGTGCAAATCACTTTGTAGATTAGGAATATCCAAACATCTCAATTGTCCCCAATTCTGGCTCAAAATGTTGCTCTCCCCTAATAATCCCTCCTCCAAAATGGCAATTTTGGAGGAAAATGTGGAGGGTTTACAATTATATATAATTGTAATGATCACTTATAGATTACCTTTATTTCAGAAATGCATGTGGATGCTCTTATTTTGTTAGCTGCTTCAAGTTAACTGTTAATATTAAAAGGTGTCCCTTTTTGACAGGTATTTTGCATCACATTTTGGTCCGTTTTCATAAAATTGTGGTTTTCTGGCAAATTAGTGGCAAGTCATTAAAGATTGAAGTTAGAAAATAATGGCAGACATTTGAGTTTCAGATTTCATACCCTTCAGAAAATTTGTACTAATGCAAGATCTACCTGTTCTATTTAAGTTATAAGAGCAATATTTAAAAATTGGCCTTATTTTTGGGCTTGTGTCCCACTTCTAGTTCTATGTATGGCTTTGTCCAGATTTCTTGCTCTGAAGTTGAGAGGTATGAGTGTCAGATCCATCACTGTCAGCCAGATACATTTCAAATTGTGACATACTTATTGCACCTCACTCCCCATTGTAGTGGCTCTGGATGTGTCCATGGAAGGCAAGGAGCAGTTATGCAGTGTAAGTGTGCAGAGTATTCCCCATCCAAAGTAGATCACAAATCGACCATGGCTTTTCATCGGTCCTTGATTTTGCAAAATGTTCTGGTTTTCTATCAGATTTTTGTACTGTTGATTTATGCTTCTTATTCAGGAACTGTATGCTGTCACAGTGCCCTGTTGCTCTGTTTAAGTAGCCATGGTTTAATGAACATCAGGTAAGCTTGTCGGAGATTGTAAGATGCAAGTAAGCTTTAGTAAGCTTGTCGGACATTGTAAGATGCAAGTAAGCTTTAGTAAGTATATTGTTAAAGAATTACCAGCATTGAAAGCCTTTTCGTTGTTGCCATGCAGAGAATATTTACATGACTAGAAAATGTATAAGCCTTGGGTATTGAAATGCATATGACAGTATTTTATTTATTTATTTTATTTGCAGTTGGTTTGCCAGGATAGTCCATTGGGCCAAATGAACCCGTTTTCAATGGAGTCCTGGGGAGAAAAGCTCCAAAACTAATTAGGTTATTAATAGATATACAAATTATACAATTACACAGAAGTTAATCATACAAGAAATAACAATTTGCAAATAATACAACAAAAACTAGAGCGAGTACAATCTAGTGATGAAATTAATAGGTAATACAGACTAAAGGGAAATTTAGCACAAAAGCACTGAGAAATAACATATTTGGAAGCATTTCATGACAATATTGAGGAATAATAACATATTAGGAAGCAATGCACAAAAGTACTGAGAAGCAATAACGTATTACGGAAGCAATACTTAGGAAGTGTGGCCTAGTATATTCTTTCAGATTTATTGTAGGAATAATAATATGTATGAATTAGGGTGGGTAATTAGGAAAGTTGCAGGAGGAAACAGAGGAAGAAAGAAGATAGAGTTTGCAAGTTAGTTATGTGGGGTGGGAGCAAGAACATTCCCACTGGGATACTAGATGTGAGTGAAGAGATCTTTTAAATATAAAATGGTTGGGGGTGGTGCGAATGGAAGGTGGTAGGGAGTTCCAAAGACATGCAAGGCCATAAGACAGAAGATTTTTGCCTGGGGGACGAGTTGGTTTATATACTTCTAATAGATTTTGATTGTTGGACCTTAATACTCTAGCAGGAAGGTGCATTTTAAAGGCTGATGAAAGGGAGGGACAAAGGGAGGGTTGAAAATGAGCTTATGTGCAAGATTTAGTTGAGTATATGTGAGATAACTGGGTAGCTCTAGGCATTTTAGTTTTGGAGAGAGGAACAGTGGTGGGTGGAGGACTTGTGGTTGGTAGGGAACTTGGCAATTTTGTTGTAGCAAGAGGAAAGTTGTGTTTTTAGAGAGGTCTGTAGATTAGTTAGGAGTGGAGCTCCAGAGAAGGGAGGGATAAGAAATGAGGTAGAGAGGGTGATTTTGGTAGCAGGTGTAAGGTAATGATTTTGTCTGTAAAGCATACCTAGTTTCTGATGGGTTTTCTTGATATTTAACTGTAGGTGGGAGTTGAATTTGAGCTGGTTATCAATTTGGACCCCAAGTAACTTGGTCTCGGACACCAGTTCCAGGGGTAGATTATTTTGTCTAGAGATGTGGAATGTGTTTATATTGAAAGAAGTTGCCTTAGAGAGGGTGAATAACATTAATTTGGTTTTAGAGGCATTGAGTGCTAGGTGATTCCTTTTCATCCATTGCTCAGTTGTTGTAAAAGCATCTTGAGTCAGTTTTAGGAGTGAGGGGATAGAGGTGGCAGCATGAGATAATAGCAGAATCATCGGCATATTGGATGATGTCTGAGAATGGGAAAGAGTTGGGAAAATCATTTATAAATATATTGAAGAGAAGGGGACTCTGTATAGAGCCCTGGGGTACCCCAGTAGGAGTATTTAGAAATGAGGAGGTGGCCTTTTTCCATTTGACTGCTTGAGATCTGTTAGATAAGTAGCTGGAGAACCAGTTCAAGGAGGAGGGAGATAGGTAAAGTTTAGTTAGTAGCAGGCTGTGAGAGAGTGTCAAAGGCCTTAGAGAGGTCGAGTAGTAGGGTAGAAACAATTTGGCCAGAGTTGCGGGCTTTATTTACAGTTTCAAGGAAGGAGAGGAGGGCGGTCATAGTGCTATGATGTGGTCTGAATCCATGTGTGGGAGTTAGTAGGTGATTATCTAAGAGATGTGGAAGGAGTTGTAGTTGGATACGCTTTTCTAGGAGTTTAGAGATGGGGGACAGAATAGCGATGGGGCGGAAATTAGTAACATTGTTGTTGTTGCTACCTTTATGTAGAGGTATGATAAAGGCCCTTTTCCAGACTTGGGGTACTATACATTCTTGGATAGAGCGGTTGATTAAAATGCTAATAGGGTAAGCAATTGCTTCAGCAGCTTTGCTAAGAAAGTAAGAAGGGATGTTATCAGGAGCATTGGTGCATGGCTTCAGTTTCATAAGGAGTTTCTTTGTAGTAGAAGTGGGTATAGGTTTAAATGAGAAAAAAAGGAGTGTGAAGAGGGAGAATTAGGGGCAGATGAAGCTGATGAAGTAGTAGGAGTAGGAGGAGTGGAGGGATGGGAGTTAGTAGATGGGAATGAGGAAGTAGTAGCAGAGTAGGGTAGAGATGGTTGGGGATGGTAAGCGAGTTTTGGAGAATGTAGTGGTGTTAGGGAAAGATGACGTTAATTTGGAAATGGATTCAATGAAAAGAGTTAAATTGGGTAGCCAAGTCTTGGTCAGGGCGTTTGGGTCTGGGGTAGGGGTATCTGGTTTGCTGGGGTTAAGTAGAGTAGAGATACCTTTCCAAAATTTCTGAGGGTTTGATTTTATTATTGTTTTGAAGTGTGGAAAAGTAGTTTTGTCGATTAGAAGATTATGAGCTTTTTACCTTATTTCAAGTATTTTATATTCATTGTAATAAAAGGACAGGATTACAGTATTTTCAGAAGCTCATTACATTTTATTGCAGACCAGTGTCTTATAGCAGTGTCTGTGTGTTAGTACACTTGTAGTTGGGTGGCTTTAATGGTATATGGTAAATAAGCATTGCTACCTTACTTAAAAGCCAAGCCCTGCAACAACTAGCTCCACACTGAAGTCAAAACACAATAGCTCTGGTGGGTAAATGTACTCTGTAGTAATCAAAAAAGGCAAATGTTTAAAATAACTACAGCTTATGTGCAAACACAATACGTAGTGATGAAACAATGCTCTGCTAAAACTGCTTTAATGCTTCACATTGCTGAGCTGCAGATCAGTTATCACTGGCTACCAGGATTTCACCCACTTCAGCTCAAGCACTGTGCCGTTCAGTGCAACCTTCCAAGAACTAATTCAAGTCTGACCAGAATTATTTGGTGTGTGTATAAGAGGGAGGTAGCATACCCCTCAGCTACCCAGATTTTTGCCCCATATTCCTCCTAAAAAGGATTGAAGTTGCTAAATGAGACATTTCAGTTTTAGATGTCATGTCATTTAGAAAAATGCATACTAACACAAATCCTGTTACTCTTGCAATTTTCTAAGTTTCTGAGAGCCATATTTATAATCTATCCCTATTTATTTTAGGCTTTGTCCAGATTTCTTGCACTAAGGTTGAGGCCTTGAGGGGTGTGGTATGTTTGTGAGAGAGAAAGTGAAATGCCCAAGTTAGAGTTAACAGGTGGAATTTTCAAGTGCATTTTCAAGGAACTGTGAGTTTTAAGGGAAGCTAAGTTCACTGCTGCTCATGCCAAGTCTATTTACAATGTGCAACTGTTTTGTTTAGCAAATGGTATCTCTATTGTGGTATAAAGTTTTAAAGCTATGTTAGTGGCACCACAAGTAGAATACTTGCATCTTAATGTAAAGGCTTGAGGTTCTATTCCTACAGCATATTCATTTGTATGCTGCAGTCCTCAGGATGTCCTCCTTTGGATGAGATGCCTAATAACTATGAACCTGTTTTTCAGCTTGTCATCCATTTTCTATTGCAATATACCAGCTTACCATTTTTTTAATTTAACATAGGCAATTTATTCTTTGACGGCAGCAGGCACTGAATTTGTAGATGAAACACTGAAATATACAGTTGTTTTCTAGCAACAACATCTTCGTTAGTTTCAGATATCTTAAATGTGGAATTATTCAGATTACTTTTACTTCAGCAGAGACACTCAAACAAGTGCTGCTGTATAATACAAGGGATATAATTCAATTATATATTATAATTAATGCAATCAGGTAAATCAAATAACTTTTGCATGGCCCTAACTGTGTGTAAGGAGCCTATTGCTTGAAAACAGTTCAAAGGTAAATAACCTGCCACTGACCAGATGCATTTTCTTTGAATGTGGGTTTCAATGCTGTTTCATTGAATGTGAGTTTCAAAAGTAGAGAAGCTTTAATGCCAAGTCTGTTTTCACTGTAAGACTATTGCTTTGTTTAGGTTTAGTAAATGTCTCAGTGTTTGGGCTATAATGTTTGAAATAAAAGTTGTAAATTAAATCCAACTGCCTGTAATCATTGTAGAACTAAAGCATAAAACAGTATCCACACAGATTTGAACAGTGTCTACAGTAAATGGGGAGAAATAGCCAAGTAATGGGACACTGGAATGTCTGTGTGGGCTTGGGTGGGTGGACTTGGGCGGGGCTGTGTTGGCAGGGGGCAGGGTGAGCTATGTGGGTGGGGCTCTGGGTTTGCACCCCCCTGCAAAAAATCCTGCGGGCTCCCTTGCTGGTTACTTATCCTGTCTGTGAAGATTGGGGAAAGATGGGCGAAGGCTGCCAGCCTAGTCAAATATAATTTGATACATAATATCATTTGTACAAATAAATGTGAAATACAGGCTTGTGTTCTTAAACGAAAGAAAACACTGTAAAATGTGAACTTCAAGATTGTTGTTACATTGCCATCTGCTGTAAGGAAAGCCAAGCATTTCAAATGTTCTTTGAAGTTACAATTATCTAAAAATTGGTGCCGAAGTGACTGGCTGAACACATTCTTTCTATTGTCTTAACTTAAGAAATAATTGTTAGAGTATACATGTGAAATGTATTTTATTGTTGTAGTTTCCTGAACAGGTGTTAGCTTTCTAAATAATGCAGTTTATTTGCTTGGGAACTCCAGACTAAGTGTCAAAATGATGTAATGTGAATACTGGTAAAACATAAGTGTCAAAATGATGTAATTTGGGAGGGCCTTAGCAGAGCTGTTTGTTAGTGAGTTTAAAAACTATTGCTAAGAGAGAGACTGTAAGCATTTTGACTTGGACCATCAACCCCAGCACTGCTTATGCTCTTATGTAAGTAGGATTATAGCACTGTGTTTTCTCTTAAGAATAGCTAAAGATTAGAAAGTTAGATTGCATTTTTCTTTGACATCAGACCTGTCCTACTGTATTGTTTTAAGTTTCTGTGTGATCTCTGAACTCTTAGATATCTCTGTGGTGTAGTAGTATTGTCTTGTGTTTTAATTATTTATTATTAAATATTTAAAAAAAAACTTTACCTGTGGCTGGCTTGTGTAGAGATAAGTAAGCTCTAGAGTACATTGCATATTTATAGAGTTTATTGTAATAAGCCACTCTAATAAGCCTTAGACTGAATAGTCACATTACCAATTGGATAATAATATTGCACAGTAATAATTGGGCACCCTTTTAAGGGCCTTTGGGTAGCTGATAATTATTAGCTGGTGGTGGCAGTAATTACTACCGTATAATCTAGGTAAAGGGGCACAGCTAGAGAATCTGTGTCAGCCTTTCCCATGAGTGTCTGTGAAGTTGTATAAATACTTATCTCAAAGTGTGGGTGTGTGTCAGCTACCTGGGCAGGGACACGAAGCACTGGTTGGACAGAAAGGGTACTGGAGGTTAGCTTGCCAGCTAGGCTGAGATCTGGATCCTGTAGCTGTGCCAGTGGGGAGTCTTATTGGGGATCTGGAGAGCAAGGGAGCAACTAACCCCAAACTGACTGTGATCTCTGTGTGCACTTAAGGGAAATTGTACTTTACTGTGTGTATTTGTTATCTTTTCCTCTTCTATGAGACGACCTCCCTGGTGTTAGTGGTGAGGATTGAGGCTTCTTGATTGCTGGGCCAGGGCATGGTCATCACACTGTCATACTTCAAACTGTGGGTAGTAAAGCCAAAGGAAGTGGAGTTTCAATATATATTAAAGACATACACACCTCCAGGCTTGTCAAGCAGTATGACGCACAGGAGACACTCCAGGTGCAGTTAACTGTTGACAAGACCCTTATACAAATCATAGCTAGCTACCAGCCCCCAAATCTGACCCAAGATGCCCAAACTGCCTATCTAGACCTCTTCGAATCTATCAAGATTCAACCCATTACCCAGATCCTGAGTGACTTTAACTACCAAAACATAAACTGGAAGAACTACTCTTGCCAGAACACAAATGCCCAGAGATTTCTCGATTTTGTCAATGAAAATGCTTTGAAACAGCTTGTCAGTACCCCCACAAGAGGTGGTAATATTGTGGACTTGGTATTTACCAACATGAGTGACCACTGCAGCATCTATGCCTTGTAAAATCCAACCATAAAGCGGTCACGTTCAAAGTCACCATCTCCCCTGACACCCTCTAGCTAGGGTCAAACAAAAAAAAACTTCTCCAAAGCTGATTACAGCCTCCTGAGAGATGGTATAAACAGCTTTACACCCCCCCCCCCCAGGAACTGGCACCAGTGTCCAAAACTATACCAAATTACTGTACCAACATTTATATAGATGCATGGAATCAGGAATACCTGGCAGGACTAAATCATCCTCCACAAGGAAGAATAGACCTGTCTGGTGGACATCTGAAATAAATAAATTCTATAACAAAAGAAAAGAATTCCTGACCAGGACCAAGAAGGAGCAGATGCCCAAATAGAAGCAATCTCTCCTTAGCTTAAACAAATAAGAGCACTAGTGAAATCCTCCAAAGCAAACTTTGAGTCAAATTGGCCACTTCTACTAGAGACTATCATAAGGCCTTCTTCACATATGTCCCTAATTTCAAAGGTAGCACCCAGATCTCTTCAGAACTGATGGTCAAGGACACCATATATACAAATGCCGTAGATATAGGAAACTTGTTGGCTGACAGATTTTAGTGAAAATTTCACCCCTCTGTCTCCCCCCATCAGTAAATCAGGACATTCCCACTTCCTGCCCCCTTCCCCTTATATATACGGATCAAGTCATCACTGCTCTCTCAAAGGCAGAAAATACAGCTTCCATCGGACCTGATAACATCCCAGGCTGCATCCTACATGAACTCAGGCAGGAACTTGCAGCACCATTAGGCACCCTATTCAACCAAAGCCTGAGTACCTGTTTTGTTCCAGCTGAGTGGAGGACAGCCACTGTCATCCCTTTACACAAAGGTGGAGTGTCCACTGATCCAGGAAGTTATAGATCCATCAGCCTAACTAGCCTGATCTGGAAGGCCATGGAATGGATTATCATGGCCCTCATTAACAAGGACACTGGTAACCTCCAAACACTCGATACCACACCGTTTGGCTTTTTCAAGGAGAGGGAAGTCATGTCTGTTAAATTTGGTCGACATTTTTGAGACAGTCACCAAAGCCATTGATGAGGGGAAGACAGTGCACACCACCTACCTTAACCTGGCCAAAACCTTCAACACTGTTCCCCACTCGGGTATGATAGATAAACTGTCTCAACTAAGCATCAATCCGTATGTTACCAGATGGGTAGCCAGCTGGCTCACTGAAAGAACCCACCTAGTCAAAATAGGGGAAGTCACCTCAAGCAGTAGACTCGTATCAAGTGGCATACCCCAGGGTTCGGTCTTGGGGCCTCTGTTATTTGGGATATATTTTTCTGAGGTACAGGCCAAAACCAGTGGGCTATGGTTGACCAAGTTTGCAGATGACTGCAAGTTGGGAGCTGTCATCAATTCCCCTAGTGACATGGACATCCTCAAAGAGGGTCTCACCCAAACAAATGACTGGTGCCAGAAACATGGCCTCAAGCTGAATACAAACAAATGCATCATCATCCCCTTTGGGGAGAGATGTCCCCACAAATTATCACATAAATGACGTTCTAATCACTCAGTCATTCGTGAGGGATTTGGGCACCCAGATTGATAGCAGGCTGACTTTTGACCACCATGTTGCTTCCATTGTACGGAAAGCTTTCTACATGGCCCACCTCATAAGTAAGGGTATCTCATCCAGAGACAAGGAGGTCATAACATCCCTGTATTCTTCCCTTATAAAGCCCATTATTGAGTGCAACACTGTACCTCGCAAAGCACATGCAGCAGCTGGAGAGACCACAGAGGTTCCTCACCAGGAGAATCCAGGGCCTCAAAAATCTACCATACACAGATAGGCTAAAAGCCCAATGCCTCTACTCTGTTTCATACAGACTTCTCAGAAGTGACCCCTGTCTGGCATACAAGGTGATCTCGGACCCTGCCTTGATTGGGACTGCTGCATATCCGCAAGTCAAGCTCCACTCAAGCAACCCGCACACATGGCCTTAACCTGGTCTGTGACATCAATAGGACTTGCTGTTGGGACAGATTTGTGTTCTAGAGACTCTCTCTTCTATAGAATTAGACTCCCTCTCCATGTCAAGCAGAGTACCTCTTTACCCCTTTTTAAGTGCAATCTGGATAACTGGATGGGAAATAGAAAATACATCCCTGGGATTGGAGAGGGGCATCGGGTGCTGATTTGTCTATGCATGGACTAAACTTTTGGCTAGGCTTATAAGGGCCTCAAGGCCAATAGCCTAGTAACTTCCTATGATCCCATGATCACAAAATGAACACAGCTATACATACACATAGAAGACATAGCCAAGAAGTCAACCGGAGCCAAGTACTATGAGATGGTAATGTTCACTGTGCCCATGATTAGTTGCAAAATATCGCACTGTAGTACTAAAGGAAAATGAACAAAGGCCACTAAAGCCTGTCTTTAAAAGGCTATATCTGTACCTATCTGAGATTTCATTGCAAACCATTCAGGCAATATAAATGGAATTCAGCTATAAAACATATATAAGACTAATTATAACAGTAAGGCTTCCAATGCTGCATTTTTGTCCCATAGCTGTAGGTGTTTGAAAACATACCATTGTAGTCCCTTCATGTATTAACTGAACAATAAAAACATTCTGGTGAAACACAGATGTTTTACTTCTTATTTGCACTGATCACATTATGACCCGTTTCAGGCCCAGCCCAGGCTGCATTCAAAACAGTAGCAACAAAATGTAACAAATGCAGGAAACAGTGGAACACAAACACAACAGAAACTGGTAAAAATGATACATTGTACAAGCTTTAACATCATGTTCTATTACTATTTCATGTATTGACAGTCCAGTAAAGAGTTCTTTTATACCATCACTGACCAAGTACAGTACCCAAAATGAAGACAAAGTATGGCACAATATATTTCATTCTAGCACTAAAGGCACATGAATTAAAGCCATTAGGGCTAAGTATATGAAAGGCTCTCTAATCTCCAAGATGTCATTACAAAGCTCACATAAGAATAGAGTATTCTTCTACAACACAAACCCATGACTGCAAGTCTGTCCTCAGTGTCTCCATTAATGACCCCACAGCTTTAGAGCTTAAGCCACTTCAAAAGAAAACTTGGCGTGCAACAAGTGAAAAAAAATACACACACACACACACACACACACACACACACACACACACACACACACATATATAGGGCTACTATCAGATGTTCGACACTAATGTTGACTAAACTATACTGAAGCCTACAATGTTGAACACCTAAAACAACATAAAACATAGAATCCCAAAAGTCCTTACTGCTCTGGATCTAGGAATGAGTGCTAACATGGATCCCGAAGGTATATTGGGTGTTCAACATTGTAAGCTTTGGTATAGTTTAGTAGATATTACCTGATTCAGTAGAGGTAATGTTGAACATGAACATATGATAGTAACCCTATATCTATATATGTATGTATTTGTGTATTTATAAATATATATGTGTGTGTGTAAATATAAGTATAAATATGTGTGTGTGTGTGTGTGTGTGTGTGTGTGTGTGTGTGTGTGTGTGTGTGTGTGTGTGTGCATGCATACTTAGCAAATATATAGGATTTTTGGACAATAGGAGAATATTCTGTTACAATTAGCAGAACCAAATATATCTCATAATGATCGCATCAACAAGCTGCAGCACACATCATATACACACACACATTCCACATGCACACACATAGACATCCAGACTCTCACACACCTACACTCACAGAAGGAGAAAAATAAATATAAATGCATTAAATGGGGCTGCTTTGGAAAATAAATTCATAATGATCCTAAACTGAAGAGGGCTAAGCCATCCTTTGTGTTATGCTGTTTACCCCTCCCCCAACATTATACAACAAAATAAATATAGGGATACTAGTAACAGTTATCAGCCCAAGACACAGAAGAACACATAGCTACACTACACAGGCACACAAAACCAACATTATGGTAATTTTCTCTAAAATAACAGAACATCTTGCAATGATCAGTATCAGATCATAAAGTGCAACATACAAACACACACACAAATCAGGATAATGAATTATCTTCTAAAGTGGAAGATGAATTCATGATAAGTTCAATAAAGCTCCACACTCCACAATGGTTTATACAGTAACCCCACCAACAACAAATATGTATTGCATGCATTTCCAGATAAATAACCATCAATCAATTCAATAACAAACTGTAACATGCATCACAGATGCACAGAATCACACACACATTATTATTATTCTACCAAATAATAGCTTACGAGCTCATACCAAACAAGCAATGGTGGTCACAGGTGCTCTCAAATGTGTAGGTGGATAAAGTACTTGTCTCTAGCTCCTTAACTAATTGGCACCTCTGAGCTGTGGAATGTCACACCTCTAGCACCCTAAGCTTGTTCTTGCATTCTAGACCATTTCTAAAAATCAAGTTAAAAAGCATAAGAGACAAATGTAAATGTTTTGTAAACAGCAAAGCTTTTAAAATCTACAGAAAGTAATGTTATCAGTAAAAAGTATTTTCAATGGTAACAGTCAGAGCATTCACAGTCTTTACCCAAGTGCTATAATATATTCTAATGCGCACCTAGATTGATATTTTTTTTCTCTGAAGTTTCACAAATTGTCATATCTTAGAAAGTGTATATCCTAGACTATATCATCAGAGCACTTTGGATACCCAGACATGAACTTTGAAATGACAGCAAGAAATTCTTCTCTGGGTACTTGTTTAATGAGATATTTACATAAGTATGAAACCTATGCTCAGTAGTATAATTAAAGCTTATGTTTAATTGTATAATTATCAATACAAACATCACAGAATCTCTCTATAGATGCACAACTCACAGTACAAATATTAGTAACAGTTTTCTTCAACGTCATTTGAGGTGTCACCTAATGCCATGCAATAGCTTGTAAGTCATTTGGTTTTGGAAATAATAAAACACTGATGGAAATTTTACACATCTTCACAATTATTAGTAAATAGCAACGTCTCGTATAAACAGACATCAACAATATATTTTTCTGTTTCACACCACTGCATTTCTCGCCATGCCACTCCCTCCAAATTTTGAAAATTTTAATAAGTGACAGATAATATATTAATATTTCTATTTCAGAGCATTCTAGATTATCAGTCCTAGTGTCAGTTTGTCAGTTAATACCTATCAATTTCTAATGCTGCCAATTATTAACTGGTAAGTCATTTTATTAGGGAAGCCAGGCCCAAAAATGAATGTATGTCACAAGAAGCTATGAGTTTCAAACTGTCTCTGTCTCTGTCTCTGAGAACTGGGTAAAGTGTCTGCAATCTGCATAGGAAAAAAAATCTTTTCTCTCTCCTCCAAGAAGGTCTATAGCAAGAGTAGCGGGCACAACACCAAACCCCTACAGAAACACACAACATACACGGGGCAGACTTAACAGCCTGAAGAACCTATTAGTAGTTAAAGAACAGTTAGTACACTGCTTACGGATGTGAGCTGGAGTTGCTAAGGCTACAGGCATTTCAAACAGCCGTAATAGATATTATCATGCTAAACCAGAACCAGCAACTGGGAAAGGCAGTATCCACATGAGAACTACCGATCGGGGGTTCATAGGCTGATACTAGGCTATCTGCCCTAGGGCATTTATAAGCCTAGCCAGAGTATGTTTGGCTTTCGCCACCCTTTTAGATTAGATTAGATTAGATTAGATTAGTTGACTGTGCCTCTGTATAGTAGGTCACAGAAGGTATCCCTTTTAAGGTTTGTTTACTGTACCTCTGTCAAGCAGTGACACAGAAAAGATCCCAGGGGTAAACGTACGATCTCCCATCCATTCGTCAAGATTTCTCTTGAAGAGGGTCATTGAGGGGCTCTGCCTGACATGGATTGGGATTTTGTTCCAGAGTGAGGGGAGCCTCTGGGATATGAATATGTCCCTCCAGCATGTCCTATTTATTTCTGTGCTGAAGTTCAGGTCCCTGGAGCGTGTAGCTCTAAAGGATTTAGATTTCCTGAGGTGAAGCATGTCCATTAATTCTGGGTTGGACATGGCTTTATACGTCAGACACAGATTGCCTCTGAGTAGGCGGTACACAACTGAGTAGAGCTGGAGTTTCTTTAGCCGAACTGCATAGGGCATCTGTTTGAGCCCCTTGATCCTCTTGGTGAGATACTTTTGGGGTCTTTCCAGTTGCTGAAGGTGTCGGGTAAGGTACATCCCAAATGGGGCATTGTACTCAATTATGGGCCTGATAAGTGATGAGTAGAGGGGCACAATGACCTCTCTTGATCTAGATGTGAACCTTTTCATGATAAGGTGGGCTATATAGAAGGCCTTTCTAACCACTTTGGCAATGTGATTGTCAAAAGAGAGATTGATATCTACTTGGGTCCCCAAGTCCCTAATCACTTCTTCCGTACTTAATGGATTACCACCTATGTGGTAATTTGTGGGCACTTTGTTTTTTCCAAAGGGGATGACTATGCACTTTTTGGCATTTAGCTTTAGACCATGGCTCTGGCACCTGTTATCTGTCTCTGTGAGACCCTTTTGGAGGATGCTTGTGTCAGTCGGAGAGTCGATTATAGCACCCAGTTTGCAGTCATCTGCGAACTTGGTCAGCCATAGTCCACCCGTGTTAGCCTGTACCTCAGAGAAATATATACCGAACAAGAGAGGTCCCAGGACTGAGCCTTGTGGGACAACACTTGTAACTGGTTTATAGTCGGACATGGCACCTGCTATTCTGACCATGTGGGTTCTATCCCTGAGCCAGTTTGCAACCCATTTTGTGACATAGGGGTTGAATTTTAAGCTGGTGAGCTTATTTATGATGCCCGAGTGGGGAATTGTGTCAAAGGCCTTTGCGAGGTCCAGGTAAGCTGTGTGGACTACCTTCCCTTCATCTATGGCTTTGGTAACTGTTTCAAAGAAGTCAACCAGGTTCAAGAGGCAAGATCTGCCCTTAACAAAGCTGAAATGAGTAGGATCCAGTGTCTGGAGGTTCCCAATGTCTTTGTTTATGATTTCCATGATGATACGTTCCATAGCTTTGCAGACCAGGCTAGTCAGGCTTATAGGGCGATAGTTTCCGGGGTCTGTTGTGGCACCACCTTTGTGGAGTGAGACCACTGTTGCTGTACGCCATTCCTTGGGAACATATCCTGTAGTAAGGCTGAGATTGAACAGTGACTTTATATGAGGGTTTAGTTCTTCTTGAAGCTCATGTATGACACAGCCCGGGACACCGTCTGGTCCCATTGATGCTGTATTTTTAGCTTTGGAGAGGGCAGCTCTCACCTGTGCATCTGTGATCTCAGGAAGGCTACACTCTGTTGGGATAGACATTTGCTCTTTTGGGGAGAAGTTTGCACTGAACCTTTCTGCCAGGATGTTGGCAATGTCTGTGGGTTCAGTGAATTTTTTGTCATTTTGCACTAACTCAGAGCATATCTGGAAGTTGCCTCCCAGGTTTCTGACATAACTAAAGAAGGCCTTGTGATTATCTTTAGTGTCTTGTGCAATTTTTCTTTCAAAGCTGGCCTTAGATTTTATGAGGGATTGTAGTTTCTTGCTAGTACTGATCAGTGACGCCTTCCCTTTTTGGGATTTTGCTCTGTCATGTAGTAGCTTTCTCCTTCTGTTGTATAGCTTATTTATGGCCGGGGACCACCAGACAGGTCTCCTGCCTTTGGAGGAGTGAGTCTTGGTTTTATTTGGGATAGCATGCTCCATGCATTCCTGTATGTGTCCATAGAATGTTTTTGTAAAGGATTCTGCATTTTGGGCCGTAATGTCCACTGGCCTGGGGGCTTTGAAGGATTCCACCTCAGTTTTGAGAAGTGTGAAATTTGCTTTTGAGAAGTTCTTCACCGTGGTTTCCTTGGCTAGGGGTGGGGACGGAATATGGATGTCCAGTGAGATTTGTTTATGGTCTGATCTTACCAATGAGGAGCATACCTCTGGTGTGGAACGTAGAGACCCCATGTTTGTGATGACCAGATCCAGTATGTTTTCCCCTCTTGTGGGAGTGGTGACCAGTTGTTCCATAGCATTTGAGTTTATAAATTCTAGGAACCGTTGGGCGAGGGTGTTTGGGCTTGAGTAGTTTTCCCAACTGATGTCTGGGTAGTTGAAGTCACCCAATATAATAGTGTTTGGAAAGACCTTCATATTCTCCAGTGTTCTCAGGAAAGCCGAATGAGGTTCCTGTGTTTGGGAGGGTGGTCTGTAGCAGGCTACAAACTGAAAGGCAGTTTTGCCCACTGTTAGTTGCACATGGATGGTCTCCGAAGCTTCGTGCAGTGCCACTAGCCTGGAGGTGTGGGTGTCTTTGATAAATATGGATACTCCCCCTCCTTTTGTGGTTCGGTCCGAGTTTTGGGTCCGGAAAGCATGGTATGAAGTATAGCCTCATAGTGCTGGGGTGCTCTCGGGAGCCTTAAACCAGGTTTCTGTTACTGCATTCTCCATACTGAGGAGAGTCTCGAGTGCATGCATCTTGAGGTTTAGACTTCTGGCGTTGAGCAGCATTACCCTTAGTTTTTTTTTTTTCTTTGTGTTGTCTATGGGGTGGGTTTGTCTTTTGAGCCTTGCCTAAAAAAGGCACTATGGGGGAGGCAAGAGCCTTAGCCAGTATTCAAAAACCCAGGGGTGACAGGTGCAAGCCGTCCCTAGCGAAGCAACGTGGCTTGTCGAGCATGTCATCCCAGGCTGACAGACACTGGATCCCCTTTGAATGACACCAATACTTTAGCCAATTGTTAAAATTGATCATTTTGTCTTTATACTGTGGCAGCTTTTAAGCACTTGCCACACAGCCAGCTGACACCATCAGAGTATAGGCAAAGAGAAATTATAGGAGAGTCCTCAGTAAAAGACCTGCTCATGTAGAATTCTTAGCTGACTTTAGAAAAGAAGCAGCAGTACAAAAACAGGATATAAAATATTGCATGATAACTATAAAAATCAGTCATAGCAGCTTGGAAAAGACTGGGAAGAGAGACTGGAAAAGCAACTTACAAGGAAAGAATGGGAGGACAGATGCATGGCTCCCAAGTATGCAACAAAGCCCAGAAGGTTTAGGATTTTTGTTTGTGTCTTCATAGATACTTTTATACTCCAGACTTCAGATCATTTTTCCTCAGGCAGCTATCAAATGTTGGAGGTGTGATAAGGAAGAAGGAGATAACTGAGAACATGTTTTTGGGAGTACAATTTGTTAAAAAAATAACCTACGGAGTACTCTGTCAGAAATATTGGGGGAGCAAATAGCTGTAACTAAGTCAATGATTCTTCTGAGCTGAGACACAGGATCGGAATTGTCTAGACATACTAAGTTTAATTCTGTTGGGTGTCAGAAAGCAATTCCTAAATGGAAATCAAAGTCTAAACCACATGTATTAGAAGTACTGAATATTATAAAAGAGATAAAAGAACTAGAAGAGGGATCTTTCTTTAGAAAAAGGAAGGAGCAAATTACACAGAATGCATGGAATTTGTGGGAATAATGTTCTGGAGGAGAGGAGCAGTAAGGTTTAAGAGAAGGCAGGGAATGAGTGATTTACATAATGCTGGACTGAAACACAGTTGTTATAAAGAAACGTAACTTGAATAATGTGTATAAATGGAAATAAAATGTCAGTGTGGTTTGTTTTATATTCTTTTCAAGTATATGAGCCTATGTCTTATGTGATATTTTAATAAAGGTGTTAAAACTGCTCCTTCCCTTATGAAAAAGATAAACAGCTTCTATGAATCTATGTGTAATGGTTTTCATTCTTCTTCGCCAAACTCTCATTAAAATTTGCTGGTCTGTATTAAGCAATAAAAGGATTTTAAAGTATTTTTTTTTTACATTTATTTAAAATATTATTGCTAGGTTAGCTCTGCTAGGCAAACCCAGTATTTATTTATTTATTTATAACTATGTTGACTAGGTTGGTGGCCTGGTCCAGCCACATCCCAGGCCAGATAAGGAGTTACAAATTCCTCATATAATTACCATTCTGTGTTATTGTGCAATATAGTGATGTAACATAGTCATGTCAAGTCCTGAGACAATGGGTATTACCCTGAATATAGAACAAGTACAGAGCGCAAAGGTAGATAGCGTTCTGTGGTGCTGTGCAATGGATGGCCAGTAACAAGCACTTAACAGAGTCAAGAAGCACACAGTACCAGTACAGAAAGCAGGGATTTTTCAGCAGCTATTGCCAGTGATTATCATACATATATACAGATAATACATGTACATGTCACATATACATATCATATTCTATGTACCTATTAATATATACATATCATACATGCTTATGTACCTATTATACACACACACACACACACACACACACACACATATATATATATTTTATTTATTTATTTATTTATTTATTGCAGTTGGTTTACCAGGATAGTCCATTGGGCCATTGAAGAACCCGTTTTCAATGGAGTCCTGGGGAGAAAAGCTCCAAAAAGAAAAATAAATGTACATTACAGTAAATATATAGGCACATGCAATGAGGAGCATGAGCTCAAAAGAAAAATGTACATTACAGTAAATATAAAGGTACATACTATAAAGAACAAAAACAAAACATAAATGTAATTAACATTTGACAGTGACCATCTTGGTACAGGCAATGAGGAATAAAAGCAAAAACATAAATGCATTTTAGTGAACAGACATAGTAGATAATTAGAGTAGAGTGCTAGTACAGGGAAGGTAGAGTTGGTTATGTGGGGTGGGTACAAGAGCATTCCCATTGAGATGCTAGGTGTAAGAAAAGTGACTTCTTGAAGGCAGAGTGGTTGGAAGTGAAAGTGGATGTTTGGTGGTAGGGAGTTCCAGAGGCGAGCAAGGCTGAAGGAAAGGAGGTTTTGCCTGGGGATGATTTGGTTTTGCGAACCTCTAGTAGATTTTGATTATTAGACCTTAGAGCTCTATTTGGATGGTGCATTTTAAAGGCAGAGGAGAGGGAGGGACAGTTAGAGGGGTTTAGAATAAGCTTGTGGGCTAGATTTAGTTGAGTATAAGCAAGATAGTTGGGAAGTTCTAACCATTTTAGTTTATGGAGGGAGAGACAGTGGTGAGTGGAAGACTTATGGGTGGTAGCGAATCTAGCAATTTTGTTATAACAAGAGGTGAGCTGTTTTTTTAAGGAGCACTGAAGATTAGTAAGTAGTGGGGCACCATAGAGGAGGGAGGGAATGAGGAAGGAAGTAGCTAGGGTGATTTTAGTGGTAGGTGTGAGGTAGGCATTTTGTCTATATAGCATGCCAAGTTTTTGATGTGTTTTTTTGATGTTCTTTTGTAGGTGGGAATTAAATTTGAGTTGGTTGTCAATAAGGACCCCAAGAAGTTTGGTCTCTGACACTATTTCAAGGGGAGAGTTGTTTTGACTGGTAACTAAGAGTGAGTTTATGTTGGGGGGAGGGAGTTTGGAGGGAGTAAATAACATTAATTTGGTCTTGGTGGCATTGAGAGCTAGATGATTACATAGCATCCATTGCTCTGTGGCAGAGAAGGCGTCTTGAATGAGTTTTTGTAGGGTGGAGATAGAAGAGGCAGAGCAGATGATAGTAGAATCATCTGCATATTGGATAATGCTGGAGAAGGGGATAGATTTGTGGAAGTCATTGATAAAGATGTTAAAGAGAAGAGGGCCCAATATGGAGCCTTGTGGGACTCCGGGAGGGGTGTTTAGGAAGGAGGAAGTTGCTTTTTTCCATTTTACAGCTTGTTTTCTGTTGGAGAGATAGCTGGAGAACCAGTTCAGAGAGGAGGAGGATAGGTAGAGTTTTGAGAGTTTAGTTAGGAGCAGGTTGTGGGAGATAGTATCGAAGGCTTTGGAAAGATCGAGGAGTAAGGTGGAAACAATTTGTCCAGAGTCTCGGGCTTTATTTACTATTTCCAGGAAAGAGAGAATGGCAGTCATGGTGCTGTGATTAGGTCTGAAGCCATGCTGTGTGGGGTTATAAGGTTGTTGTCTAGGAGATGAGGGAGGAGTTGGATTTGCACACATTTTTCAAGGATCTTTGAAATGGGGGACAGGATGGCTATGGGTCTGAAATTGGTTGTGGTATTATTGTTACCTCCTTTGTGTAATGGTATAATAAAGGCTTGTTTCCAAATTTGGGGAACAGTGCCTTCTAGTAGGGAGCGGTTAATCAGGATGCTAATTGGGTAGGCCAGCCTTTCGGCAGCTATATTAAGAAAGTAAGAAGGGATATTATCAGGAGCATTGGTACATGGTTTCAGTTTCTGGAGGAGTTTCTTAATAGTAGTAGTAGGGATGGGATTTAAAGTGAAGATAGTGCATTTGTGTGGTGTTGAATTTTGGGGTGGTATGGGTGAGGGTAGAATGTGTGTGGAAGAGGTATTAGTGGATTGGAAGTCGGGAGTTGATCAAGGGATTGTGGGGATGAGTGATGGGGTATTAGAGAATGGGGAGGAGGTGGAGAATGAAGAGGTTAGTTTTGAAATAGAGTCAATAAAGAAGGAATTAAATTGGGTGGCTAAGTCTAGTTCTGGAGCATTTGGATCTGGGGTGGGAGTATCTGGTTTGCTGGGGTGGAGGAGATTGGAGATTCCTTTCCAGAATTTTTGAGGGTTGTTTTGTTTTGGTGTAGTAATATGAGGGTTTAGTTCTTCTTGGAGCTCTTGTGTTCTTTAGTAGTTTTTTTGGGATTTTGCTCTGTCATGTAGGAGCTTGAGGAGTGAGTCTTGGTTTTATTTGGGATAGCATGCTCCATGCATTCCTGTAGGTGTCCATAGAATGCTTTTGTAAAGGATTCTGCATTTTGGATGTCCAATTTGAAGGATTCCACCTCAGTTTTGAGAAGTGTGAAGTTTGCTTTTGAGAAGTTCTTGGTTTCCTTGGCTAGGGGTGTATGGATGTCCAGTGAGATTTGTTTATGGTCAATGAGGGTGTGGAACATAGAGACTGCGATGACCAGATCCAGTATGTTTTCAGTGGTGACCAGTTGTTATAGCATTTGAGTTTATAAATTCTAGGGTTGAGGGTGTTTGGGCTTGAGTAGTAACTGATGTTGGGTAGTTGAAGGATAGTTGGAGGTGTGGGTGGATAAATATGGATAAGTGGTTCACCGAGTTTTGGGTCGGAAAGCATGGTATGAAGTATAGGGGGTGGGAGCCTTGATCCAGGTTTCAGTTACTCTCCATACTGAGGAGAGTCTCGAGTGCTGCATCTTGAGGTTTAGAGTGTTGTCTATTGGGTTTGTGTATAGGCAAAGAGAAATTCAGCTTGGAAAAGACTGGGGCCCAGAAGGTTTAGGATTTTTGTTTGTGTCTTCATAGATACTTTTATACTCCAGACTTCAGATCATTTTTAACCAGGCAGGTATCAAGATGTTGGAGGTGTGATAAGGAAGAAGGAGATAACTGAGAACATGTTGGGAGTACTTTGTTAATGATTCTTCTGAGCTGAGTCTGAATTGTCTAGACATACTAAGTTTAATTCTGTTGGGTGTCAGAAAGCAATTCCTAAATGGAAATCAAAGTCTGTATTAGAAGTACTGATCTGGAGGAGAGGAGCAGTAAGGTTTAAGAGAAGGCAGGGAATGAGTGATTTACATAATGCTGGACTGTTGTTATGAAGTGTAACTTGAATAATGTGTATAAATGGAAATAAAATGTCAGTGTGGTTTGTTTTATATTCTTTTCAAGTATATGAGCCTATGATATACATATATATATATATATATATATATATATATATATATATATATATATATGTGTGTGTGTGTATGTGTGTAGATATATATATATATATATATATATATATATATATATATATATATATATATATATATATATATATATATATATATATATATATATATACTTCATAAATACAAAATACCATTTAATCAAAATTTAGAATATCGAGACCACAAAGTCAAACATTCACTTTACTGAAAATTCAAAACAGCAAATACCAGAATATCGAACATAGAAGAGAGCTAATGGTAAGGTCCTATTAATATACATTTTGTTATAGTCAAATAATATGCACTGTCCCTTTAAGGTTTTGTGTTGTGGTCATAAAAGAAATATGGTGGATGTTATGTAGGAAGCTGCTGGTATTGGTGAAGAGTTTAATTGAAATATACGGTTTAAAAGTGGAAAACAAGTACTAATAAGTTACAGGTGTGTGTTGGGTATAGAACTGAGTTTTTAAATGTTAAGATGTTTACCACTACTTACATAGTGGTAGCTACAGCGTCTGTCGGTAGTATACCGTTTTCTCACTGTAGTGCGATTTCGGAGTTAGTATATTTAATCTGTGGGGGGTTTATTGGGCACTGGGGGAAGCAGCCCCCTTGCAGAAGTGTAGCAGTTAAATACTAGTTAAAGTTTTGATTCAGTTTCCATTTTTTTTTTTGTATTTCGATGTTCTGGTATTTGCTGTTGTGAATTTTCAGTAAAACAAATGTTCGACTTTGTGGTCTTGATATTCTGAATTTGGATTAAATGGTATTTCATGTGTATGAAGTAGATCCATATATATATATATATATATATATATATATATATATATATATATATATATATATATACACATACACCTATCTCACACACACACACACACATACACACACATATATATGTATGTATTTGTAATGCAAATATTTTCTCCAATTAGTATGATAGATGTAGAAGAAAGGGGTTATGTGCATGTTTTTGCTAGCTGCTTTTGATATATACTTAGCCATTGACAAAACACTGGCACACATTCCTTCATAACAGAATGAAGTAGCTGTATTTTGAATGTACTGAATGTTGTTTCTGTGCTTTGTGATAGGGAGTTCCACATTGGGGGCATGAGTTTTGAGAAAGGTTCTTTCACCAATTACTTTTGTGAAGTGTGGCCTAGACAGGAGGATTACATTATCTGTAGATGAGCGTAAGGAGCAGCTTCTATGTCTGACGTGTACTGCATGCACCAGGTCTGGGCAGTAGGCCCAGTTAAGTAGTCTGCGTGTGAGGCAATGAAGTAGGACAGTTGCCCTGTCAGTTATTGGCAGACAGTTAGCTCTTACAAGTGAGTAATAGTGATATTCTTTGGATCCACCTCGGGATAGGACTCTATAGCTCTTGTTTGGGGGTAGCTGTAGAATCTAAGGGTTTTGTGAAGAGCTTAATGCAAATAAAGGTAGGGAGTATTTCTATTCTAATCTTAGTTGCTTGAGTGCAATGTTAGTGATATTTTGTGCATGTGATGGACAGATGAATTGTTGATCGAAAGTTATCCTTAGCTACCTTTGTACTAGGTAGTACTGTACCTTGGATGAGGGTTTGGATTTTAATGTTTGATGTGTGCCAAACTGAGCAGTTGTTTTAGTATTTTTTTTTTCTTTTTTGCAGTTTAGTACAAGCTGTTTTTTGTTGTGCCATCTCTCAACTGAGGCAAAATCAAGTTTTCTTGAAGCTTGTGAGGTGACTTATCTGAAAGTAATATGATTATATCATTTGTTTAAAGGGTAAATTTCACATTTGGGAAGTCAAAATTAAGATGTTAATGAATCTGGAGTCAAGGGCAGGTCCTAAGATTGAACTATGTGGTACTGCTGTTTAAAAGGTACCATTTTTGGAAGTGTTAATCTCATAAGTGACAGTGTAAGTTCTATTGGTATCTAGTGAAAGACTGTAGTGCACCTCCAGCTATACCAAATTAGCTAGGGTTTTAATTAGAAGGTTGTGGCTGACAAGATTCAAATACATGTTTCAGGTCAATGATGAAAGCTCCTGTTAGTTGTCCCATCACTTCAAAGATGTGGTTAGTTACAGAGAGCACAACTGTCTGTGTCTATATTTGCTGTGAAATCTATGTTATTTGTTTGATAACAGGTCATATTTTGTGATATGTTCTAATTGTTTATACAGCAGCTTTTCCATAACCTTTGCTAATAGATACAGTATTAAGATTAGTCTGCAGTCAGAGGCTAATTCAGGATTTTTCACTTTGGGGACTAGTACTACGGCTGCACATTTCTCTGAGTAAGGGAATACAATCATTACACCTATGGTAAGTGTAAAACTGATAACTTGTTGCAGTGGCTAGTATATATATATATATATATATATATATATATATATATATATATATATATACTTTGCTGTCATTTGGAGAAAGTTTGGGTGTAATGTTGTGTGGTTTATTCACTTATTTATACCTATGTTTTAAAGTTCCATTAACACTTATTTAGAGAAAACTGCTTTCAAGTGGAATAGGGGAAGTACACAAATGGAAAATGCAGTGTTAGCTTTTGTGGTAATAATTGTTAGCGGGTTATGTGCATTTTATAAGGAGTGGGAAAATTGCATATAAGGGACTTTATGTTATTAAATAACATAAATATACTGTTTTCAAGGGGATCGGGGAGAAAGGAAATTAAAAAGAAAGTAAACAATGCATTACAAATATATCACAGAATATTCAATTTAATATAAGAATAATCAAATAGCATTACACACATCCATACAAATATCTGTATGTCTTGTCTTTCTTCTTCCACAAAAAGGTTATACAAAGGTTATTGTCAATACACCCACCAGGGGTGCAACCATACTCATTCTTTTCATATGGATCCCGTCATCTGAGAACTCTGTCACACTCGCCTTTCCAGTTTTTATGAATTTATGATCTAAATATATATGCTTCTAGAGTTACAGAACAAAATATAAAGAGCTGTGTATTCTATTAGGCCTAAATTCCACAGTATCTTCCCTCCATACCTTTGCTGAAAAATACCTCTGTCTTGTTTGGAAGTACTCCTGCAGTCTTGTAATCAAATGATGCCTTGTTTGTATGTTTTAAGCCACTCCAGTACTTTAAGTATTCTGATATCCTTCTTCAATCTATTCATACTCACAGTTCGTCGTTTTTTAAAAAATGCATAATTCAAAGTCTGCCAGCTTTTCTTTTCTACCTTTTCTTTCATATTCTTGCAACAAACCTCTTCCCTATTTTTACATTACACATCAGAAACAACTTCACCATCTGTTTATTCTGCTTCTCCTTGTAAAGCAACTGTTTGTTTCTTCTAATAATCACCTTTCCTCTTATTAGACCCCCTACTCCATCATTTTCTTTTACTCCTTCACTTTCATAGACACTTTCTTAATTTTGTATTTCCACATTTTAAACATTTTCTTCTAGTTCAACAGTGTCTGTAACATTCAGATACAAATTCTACCTCTCCAAGACACTGCATAACAATGTCTCTTTTTTACACTTTGTGTACCCAGAACATAGTCTTTTTAGTTACATTCCCTCCACCCACAAGCCTGAAAATGTTTTCTTGGACACATAAACAAAGATATAGGGGACTTGCAGACATTGGACCCGACCCAGTTTGGCTTTGTCAAGGGAAGATCATGCCTTTTGAACTTGGTCGACTTCTTCGAAACAGTCACCAAGGCCATTGATGAGGGAAAGGCAGTCCATACAGCCTACCTTGACCTTGCAAAGGCTTTCGACACAATACCCCACTCGGGTATTGTAGAAAAACTTACCAGCTTAAATGTAAACCCATATGTCACAAGATGGGTTGCAAACTGGCTTAAGGACAGAACCCACAGGGTTAGAGTTGCTGGCGCTGTGTCAGACTCCAAGCCGGTCACAAGTGGTGTCCCACAGGGCTCGGTCCTTGGCCCCCTATTGTTTGGCATCTACTTCTCAGAAGTACAGGCCAACATAGGAGGACTTTGGCTGACAAAGTTTGCAGGCGACTGCAAACTGGGCCATAGTGGAAAGTGCATCAGACACGGATATCCTTCAGAAGGGACTCACGGAAACAGATAGCTGGTGCCAGAGCCATGGCCTGAAGTTAAACGCCAAAAATGTATAGTCATACCCTTGGGAAAAACAAGGTAACCCCAAGCTACCATATAGGTGGCAATCCACTAAGCACAGAAGAGGTTATCAGGGACCTGGGGACCCAGGTTGACAGTGGCCTTTCTTTTGACACTCACATTGCTAAAGTGGTTAGAAAGACCTTCTACATTGCCCACCTGATCATGAAGGGATTCACATCCAGATCTAGTGAGGTTATTGTTCCTGTACTCTTCACTTATCAGACCAATGATCGAGTACAATGCCCCATTCGGGATGTATCTCACCCGACATCTGCAGCAATTGGAGAGACCCCAAAAGTTCCTCACCAAAAGGATAAAGGGACTCCAAAATCTGTCATATGCTGCCAGATTGAAGAAACTCCAGCTCTATTCAGTCGCATACCATCTGCTCAGAGGTGACATGTGCCTGACATACAAGGCCATGTCCAACCGCGAATTAATGGACATGCTCCACCTCAAAAAATCCAAATCCACCAAAACCACTAGAGCAAGCGACTTAAACCTTAGCACGGATATAAATAGGACGTGCTGGAGGGATAGATTTATCACGCAGAGACTCCCTATGCTGTGGAATAAAATCCCGGTCCATGTGAGGCAGAGCACCTCGCTGACTCTGTTCAAGAGAAATCTAGACCTGTGGATGGGAGATCGTAGGTTTACCCCGGGAATCATCTCTGTGTCACTGCTGGACAGAGGCACAACAAACTAATGGGCACAGTATTTTTTCATATAAGGGGTGGCGTAAGCCACAAAAATTTGGGCTAGGCTTATAAATGCCTTAGGGCAGATAGCCTAGTATAAACCTATGAACCTATGAACCTATATATTCACAAGATGTCCTGCATCACGTAAATAGAAGTTATTTGACTATCCAATATAAAAAAAGCATTTCCTCAACAATGCTTTATACACAATATTAAATGCATGTACCAGAACAGTATTGTCACTTTTTAAATTGACAACTGCAGCCCAACACAATGTCTGTAGCAAAATTACTCCAAACCTCAGAGTTACCTTTTTCAAATTCAGCACTTTTTGCATTGCAGCATTGGACTCAAATTGTCAATAAAAACACACTGTAAGTGTTTACATTGTGAACCATTAAATTTACAGTAATTTTGTATCATTTACTACACAAGTTCATTCTGACTGGAGAAAAAAGAAACAGCTTTGTTAGTGACCCTTCAGTACTGCTTTTCTTTGTAGTTTCAGTTCACAGTTGACTTTGTGCAATTTCAACAATAAGCGTTACGTACCAAAAGAATTATGACCTTGAAACATAATTTTCATACACCCCTCTACATCAAAAAGTATTTTTGTCATCATCAGTGCTAGTCGTAGTCCTGAAACTGTCTTGAACTATAACATTTTCCTTCTCCCATACATCTGTAGCCAAGCCAGTCCTTGTATCATTTCACCCCAGGGGTTTTCTGAAGCTGACTCAAGAAAATCAGGCTCAGTTACACGTTTTAATACTGCCTGGGTCAACAAATAATCTTCCTCAAATGTAGTAATCATGACCTTTTCAATTTCATTTGCACCATCCATAGTGTCATCCACAGTTTCTGACTTAAGCTGTGACCTCGCCTTCTCTCTTTGCTACCTTGGCTCTTTCCCCCTAACTCCTTCAAGAACAGGACACAGTAGGGGAACTTCCCCACCGTCTTTGCCAAATTTCCCTAGTCATTATGAATACCACCTTTAGTCTCCCCTGAAAACTGGTCACAAACCTAATGGGACTAATATGGTAAAAACAAAACAGATACATTTCTTTGGTATGTTGTCATACATATTGTACTTTCACATCCACTGCAACAAGGTGGGTTAGAATTTATAAAACACTTTACCACATGTATTTTAACTGAGAAATACTATAGACACTCTGTCCACATATTTCTGAATTCACTTTTGCAACTTTTAACTTCCATGTGCAGTACCTAAGCTAAACTGATTATGCCTACAAAACATTAGTTCATTACAGAACAATTTCAAGCAATTTGAGAGGAGGTGCTTTTCAACATATCAACACAGAGTTAATGATGGTACTTTTTATATAATGCGTATTATATACTATCTGTTTTCTGTTAGCTCCGTTCTTGAATGTTGTCAGTCTATGCCTCTGCTCTTGATTGATTTCCCTGCATGCTTCGGCCTCTTAGTCTGTGTTGTGCCTGAAAAGTGTTCTTGTACCAGTGTGCTTACCAGGTTATCAAATGGTAAATAAATAAATAAAATTATTCAGTTCTATATTTAACTACTGTGTATATACTGACCTCTCATCCACTTTTCTAATGGCTTGCAGCTCTTCCATTTAGATTTTGCATGAAAGACGAATCTGGATTAAATATGTTTGCCATTCGTTTTATATTTATCTCTGAAGCAAAGTTTTTTCTTGCCTATTTTAAAATCATCACAGACAATGGTCCATGGAATTAGTATTTTCTTAAGTTACATGCAAGTTATCTAAATAACCTTTTTTCTTTAATTCAGCTCTTGCTCTAGCTCAAGAGGGTATGATCCCCAAAATGCGAAGTTCTTAGTTTGGTTGTCTCCATCAGGATCTTGGCCAAGTCCAACAAGGCTGAATAAGCAGACATAGAGATGGCAGTTGAAGCTTAGTGCAAATAAAAGCAAGTTACTACACTTAGACCCAAAAAACCCAGGTGTTAATTATAAAATGGAGACGTGGACGTCATGGCAACAGAGTAGGAAAGGATCTGGGAAGTGACAATCATACCAGGACTAGACTACCAGAATGCAGAGGAGTGAGTACAGTAGCAACAGCAAACAGAATGCTGGGATTTACCCTTACGGAGATAGATCCCATCGGGAGAGGCAATGCTTCTATTCCATAGGTTCTCGGTGAGACTACAGCTTGAAAATTGCTTGCAGTTTTGGAAATTATACAAGGAAAGGGACATCAGGCTGCTGGAAGGAATGCAGAGGAAAGCTACTAGAAAGATCTCTGAGATGGGCATTAAGTGATGTGATCAGAAGTTAGTGGAGTAAGGCCTCTTCTAACCTGAGACCAGAAGAGACAACAGGGCATTATACTGGTGTACAATATCATGTCAGGAAGATGTAAAATAGTCATATTGAATATAAAAGACAGAGCATGAAGGAAAGGGCAAAAGCAGCCGATTGGAGGTACTAACTACTACCTGGACATCATGGAAAGGGTTGCAGACCCATGGAATGTACTACTGGAATAGGTGATGGAGAAGGAATCCACAGAGACATTCAAAAGGATATAGAGCAGGTGAAAAATTATAAGGGGAGAAGTAGGGATGGGGGGAAAGTAGAATATTAAATGTACTTAAAATTTAGACTAGATAAGGCTAATTGTTTCCTTCTGTCATCACACAAATGAAATGTAACAGAAGGTTTGTCATTCTCATATGAGTTGTCCAAATATTGTCTCCTAACCCTGTGACAATTTGATGTATAGCAGCTTTGGAAAGCAGTGCTCTTCCTGTTATTGTGTAAAATGTAATATTCTAAATGGTAAACTAGAATCTGTTTTATCTTTTCTCCCATGTGTCTGAGTGCATAACACTGCTTTCCATAACTGTTAAATTCTAATGTTGGTCGGGCATGAGTACTTCCTTTAATTTTCTTTTTGGACCTAGTTTTGATGTTGCTTAATTTTGACAAAATGCCATGTAACATTCTTTTGTGTATTTTCATCACCAGCTATGGTCCTGTTTAACTTCTCATACTTTTAAAGTAATTTTCTGAAGTTAGTAAATTCACAGTTGCATTTGATGAGTCAAGTGCGATAATGCATTTGTTTCTCTTGTCTCTACTTATTTAATGGGTAATTTTTTAATAAAATGCTTCAGAAACTTTTTTATTAAACCATGCCCCAAATAAATTTAGTGCTTCTTAAAGTGACGTTACCCTTGGGGTAACATGGGTTGCGTCCATGCACTTTAATGGGCAGTGGTGTACCCATTAAAGCCCATGGATGAAATGTACGTTTTTACTACACTGTCAACACTAAGGTTAAAGCTTACTGTTTTCCATAGTGACATCAGCATATGAAAAATGGGATTTTCTACTCTGCAATGGACCCCAACAAAAGTTCCCTAATGGTCAGAGGCTCTGTTTGACAGTTTTGGCACCACATGCCATGCTGTAAAGGTAACTTTCTAAAATGTAAGAAAATCATTTTAAACACACCATCTAAGTTTACAAGTTAATGCTTATAACTGCTTTTTTTTTTTTTTTTTTTTTTTGGGAAGCTACAAAGTAATTTTAGATGTGGTGCAGAACATTATGCTTTCATAAACAACATAACCAGGCATTGTGGGAAAAAATTAAAAATAGAAGAGACAAAGAGACAGGCTACAGGCTTAAATAAGATTACATTTCTAGCTCACATTAGAAATACAACTCATTTCAGCTCACCACAGATGCACTTGTGGCCCACCAGATAACATCTCGGCTGTACACTTGTAAAATAGCAGCCTTATTCCAGTTCTGATTTTACTATGCCCTCTAAGACAATCATGCAGAACAGCCAGAAATGATTCTTCAGTTCAGTTTCCTTTGACAATGGCCATAAATTATGTTTCACTCTTAACAACATTTCTCCTGGGTTTAATTTCTCCAAGTCTTTCGGTTTCTAATACCTGGCATTTTATGACACTTATCACTGGGTGTGGCAAGTTCATTGCTCAAAGCTACTTTTGTCTTTTCCTGGGCTACTGTATCTTTTCTCACATCTAGTTTATGAACTGTTGGTAATGAGTAATTCCATGTTATTTAGACTTCATCATTCTCTGTAATGCTTTGTGGATCATGTTTCCAGTGCTTCTCAGCTACTTCAATATTGTAATGTTTGCACAATCTCCAATGCAACAGTCTTGCCACATTATTATGCCTTTCAGTATGCAGGCCCTCTGCCATTAGTATATCACACCGAGCAACAATATGTGCTACGGTTTCCAGTTGTTCATAGGTTCATAGGTTCATACTAGGCTATCTGCCCTAGGGCATTTATAAGCCTAGCCAGAGTGTGTTTGGCTTTCGCTACCCATTTTAAATTAATTTTGATATGTCCTTTTCGAGGTTAGTATACTGTGCCTCTGTCTAACAGTGACACAGAAGTGATACCCAGGGTAAACCTACGATCCCCCATCCACTCATCAAGATTCCTCTTGAAGAGAGTCAATGAGGGACTCTGCCTAACCTGGACTGGGATTTTATTCCAGAGTGAAGGGAGCCTCTGGGTTATGAATCTGTCCCTCCAGCATGTCCTATTTATTTCAGTGCTGAGGTTCAAGTCTCGAGTGTGTAGCTCGATGGGATTTGGATTTTCTGAGGTGCAGCATGTCCATTAATTCCAGATTGGACATGGCTTTATACATCAGGCACAGATCGCCTCTGAGCAGGCGGTATGCCACTCAGTAGAGCTGGAGTTTCTTTAACCGGGCAGCATATGGCATCTGTTTGAGCCCTTTGATCCTCTTGGTGAGGTACTTTTGGGGTCTTTCCAGTTGCTGCAGGTGTCTGGTAAGGTACATCCCAAAAGGGGCATTGTACTCAATTATGGGCCTGATGAGGGATGAGTAAAGAGGCATGATGACCTCCCTGATCTAGATGTGAATCCCTTCATGATTAGGTGGGCTATATAAAATGTTTTTCTAACCACTTTGGCCACGTGGTTGTCAAATGAGAGATTGCTATCAACTTGGGTCCCCAGGTCCCTAATTACTTCTTCATACTTAATGGATTACCACCTATGTGGTAATTTGTGAGCACTTTGTTTTTGCCAAAGGGATGACTATACACTTTTTGGCATTTAGCTTGAGGCCATGGCTCTGGCATCAGTTGTCTGTTTCTATGAGGCCCTTTTGGAGGATGCTTGTGTCGGCTGGAGAGTCGATTATGGCACCCAATTTGCAGTCATCTGCGAACTTGGTCAGCCACAGTCCTTCCGTGTTGGCCTGTACCTCTGGGAAATATATGCTGAACAAGAGAGGTCCCAGGACTGAGCCTTGTGGGACGCCACTTGTAACTGGTTTGGAGTCTGACATGGCTCCAGCAATTCTAACCATGTGGGTTCTGTCCTTGAGCCAGTTTGCAACCCATCTAGTGACATAGGGGTTTATATTTAAGCTGGTGAGCTTATCTATAATGCCCGAGTGGGGTATTGTATCGAAGTTTTTTGCGAGGTCCAGGTAGGCTATGATGACCACCTTCCCCTCGTCAATGGCCTTGGTGACTGTTTCAAAGAAATCGACCAGGTTAAAGAGGCAGGATCTGCCCTTAACAAAGCCGAACTGGGTAGGATCCAGTGTCTGTGGGTCCCCAATATCGTTATTTATGAGGTCCATGATGATCCTTTCCATAGCTTTGCAAACCAAGTTAGTCAGGCTTATGGGGCGATATTTTCCAGGATCCGTTGAGGCACCACCTTTGTGGAGAGGGACCACTGTTGCTGTACGCCACTCTTTGGGTACATATCCTGTGGTAAGGCTGAGATTGAACAGTAGTTTTATGTTTGGGTTTAGCTCTTCTTGGAGTTCATGTAGGACACAGCCCGGGACACTGTCTGGTCCCATTGATGCTGTGTTTTTTGCTTTGGAGAGGGCGGCTCTTACCTGAGCATCTGAGTTGTGTTTTACAGAACCTGCTTTTGTCTGTTTCTTCAACATGTTCAATGGACTTAGTAAACCAACATGTATGTAGTCTACTATCCTGGGCTGCCAATATTAAACTTTCATCTTTTGGTTTAAATTCACCTCTCCTTAACCATTCCTGCAATAGATCCTGATCGACATGAGGTTGTTCTAGGGAGTTTTCTGTGCTTGCAACATTTATGCCTTTTCCACATTTCTTGTCTTCTTATCTGATCCTTCTCCTTATATTCTTTCTTTTGTTTTTTGGCACATTTAGTTGCTGCCAGATTTTTGTCTGCTTCTGTTTTGATTTCCATTCCTGCTTTACACTGATATGCTTCTGCTTATCTAAGCAGGGAAGTCATCTTAAACCTGTTCTCTTCGTGTTTGAACATTTTCACAATGTTTGGATCTGGTGGGGTCAGCAGATATGTATGCAGCCCTACAAGTGGAGATCTATACATGTAATCAGTTCTGAGGAAGCTCATACCTCCATCAGAATGAATATATAATCTTGGTATACACTGATTTTTGCATATCATTTGATAAGAGTGAAGCATTTTTTCTTGTTTTCCTATCCAATTGATCCAATACCTTTTGGGGCTAATCAGTCACTCCAAAACTGTACGTTAGAAGATGAACAGCAAATTAGTTTACAGCTTGGACTTTATTCCTAGATGTCAGGGATGTTTTCAGTATTAATTTTAGTCTTCTAACATACTCCTTACTGAGTTTTGTTCACATTTGTAAATGTTTTATTGTTGATCCTTCATCGGTTCCCAAACATTTATACACTCCCTCTTGCTCAAGTTCCTTTATATCACATTCCTGTCCCAGGCTGATATTTTCTTGGTGCTGCAGCCAGTAGTACAACTAGGGCAAGGTGTGAGGGGTAACTGCACAGGGTGCAAAGTGATGGGGAATAAAATCAGCCAACACTGATTGTTTTTTAATGCAATACTAGCTTTTAAAAGCCGTTATTGCATTTGTGATCAAATCTGAGCACTGCAGTGCATGTGTGATCTAAACTGTAGCAAGCAGTTTGCTACAATCTAAAAGTTAAAATTTTTTTTTTTAAATAAAACCTGAGATCTGCAGTACTCCGTGCAACCAGGTGGGGTATAAACTGTAGCAACTGTTTGCTACATTTGTAGCAAGCAGTTTTGTTACACTTTAAACAGAAGTTTAAAAAAAAAATATGAGCACTGTAGCACTCTATGCAGGCAGGATATAACCCCTAACAACTGTTTGCTACATTTGTAAAAGCAGTTTGCTACAGTTTAAAAGGGAATTTTTTAAAACTAAAACATGAGCGCTAAATCGCTCCATGCAGACAGGTGTAAACTGTAGCAACTGTTTGCTACAATTTAAAAGAAGAAATGCTTTTTATAAATAAAATGTGTTAAAAGGTTTGTAGCAGAGCACAGACACAGGACCTGAATGGCTGGGGCAATCTGGCCACCTGACTGATGAGATCCAGTGGAAGGAATCACAGTTTTTTTTTGTTTGTTTGTTTGTTCTTAATTTTAGTTTTTACTGGGTGGGGGTGTGTAGCTATAACTGTAATAAGATGATTAGTTACAGCTTATTAAAGTTATAATGAAGTCCTTTTTTGTTTTTTTGCTCTTCACTTGAAGAACAGAGCAGGAGGGGTGCTGGTTCCCCAGGGCACTAATTGAATCAGCTGTTCTTCTGGCTACAGATTTCCTGCTTTAAATGTTGCTTTTGCATATTTATCAAGACCAAATGACATTCTTATATCATGTGAGAATGTTTTGACCACTTGCAGTTGTGCTTTCAGCTCCTCATCTAATGAACTATATGGTTTTAAATCATCCACAAAAAGAAGATGAGAAGGCTTTAGACTTTGTTGTTTTCTGGGAGCCAAATTGAAAGCATAAACTAATCTGTTAAGTAAACAGCTTAATGGGTTAAGGGGCAAAACAAAAGAGCAGCGGTGACAAAGAGTCACTCTGGAATATGAAACACATACTTCACAAAACCAGTGTGCCATGCAATCACAGCCCTTAAGGCAAAATAACACACCCAACATACTAGTAATAGGTGACTCTATAGTCAGGCACACTGACATCCCACTCACTAGGCTGGACAAGCAGAAGGCTACTGTTAGCTGCCTGTCGGGAGCCAAAATCCGCCACATAACACAAGAACTCAAGTCACTCCAGAACAAGTACAAATATGACTCTGTCATTGTCCATGTTGGTGTGAATGACCTGAGCTGTACCTCCCTGGACTACATGAAAATAGACATGGAAGAGCTCTCTGATCAAGTAGCCCAGGCCGGCATGACCCTGACCCTGAGTAGCATCCTGTCCTCACCAAGAATGATACCATGGTATAAAGAAAAAATTATCGATTTCAACAATTGGCTAAGTTTCTGGTGTCATTCAAAGGGGATCCAGTGTCTGTCTGCCTGGGATGACATGCTTGACAAGCCACTCTGCTTCAACAGAGATGGCTTGCACTTGTCACCCTTAGGCTTTCGAATACTGGCCAAGGCTCTTGCCACCCCCATAGTGCCTTTTTTAGGCAAGGCTCAAAAGACAAACCCACCGCCATAAATAGCACAAGTAACAAAAAACTGAGGGTAATGCTACTCAATGCCAGAAGTCTAAACCTCAAAATGCACGCACTTGAGGCACTCATCAGTATGGAGAAAATCAATATATGTGCAGTAACAGAAACCTGGTTTAAGGCTCCAGAGAGCACCCCAGCACTACCAGGCTACAACTCATACCATACATTTCGGCCACAGAACCCAAATCAAAATACAAAAGGCGGGGGGCATATCCATATTCATCAAGGATACCCACACCTCCAGGTTAGTGGCACAGCACGATGCTTCAGAGATTATCCACGTGCAACTGACAATGGGCAAAACATGTCCCAGGACCCCCATTCCGCATTTCTGGAAACACTGGGAAACATAAAGGTCCTACCAAATACCCTAACATTGGGTGATTTCAATTACCCAAACATTAACTGGGAGAACTACTCAAGTACAAACTCCCTTGCCCAACATTTCCTAGAATTTATAAATTCAAGCACCCTGGTTCAACTGGTCAACACTCCTACCAGAGGTGACAACATATTGCACCTGGTCATCACCAACATGGGCGACCGGTGTTCCACACCAGAGGTCAACCCCTCGCTTGTTAGATCTGACCATAAACAAATCACTTTGGATATCCACATTCCACCCCCACCCCCGGACAAGGAAACCACCGTGAAAAACTTTTCAAAAGCAAACTTCACATTACTTAAGACTGAGGTGGAAAGTTTCAAAGCCCCCATGCTGAAGGATAACACTGTCCAAGCTGCAAAATCCTTTACTAATGCATTCTATGGGCATCTACAAGAATGCATGGATAGTGCCATCCCAAGCAAAACCAAGATTCACTCCTCCAAGAAAAGGAAACCAGTCTGGTGGACTCAAGGCATAAACAAGCTATACAACAGAAGGAGGAGGAAACTAGTACAGAAAAGAGCAAAATCCCAAGAAGGGAAGACATCCCTGATCAGTATCAGCAAGAAACTATGATCCCTCATAAAATCATCCAAGGCGAGCTTTAAAAGAAAAATTGCCAAGGACTCCAAAGATAACCACAAGGCATTCTTTAGCTATGTCAAGAATCTAAGAGGCAATGCTCAGATCTGCTCGGAGTTAGTGCAGAATGACACAAAATACACTGAACTGACCGATATCACCAACATCCTGGCAGACAGGTTCAGCGCAAACTTCACCCCCCTCTCACCACCAAAAGGGCCCTTAAGCATATCAGAAGAATGTAGAGTCCCTGAAATCACAGACACTCAGGTTAAAACAGCCCTCTCTAAAGCCAAAAACACAGCATCAATGGGACTGGATGGTGCCCCAGGCTGTGTCCTACATGAGGTCATAGACGAACTAACCCCTCACCTAAACACACTGTTCAAACTCAGCCTCTCCACAGGCTACGCACCCATAGAGTGGCGCACAGCAATGGTTATTCCACTCCACAAAGGTGGAGCCACAACAGACCCTGGGAACTATCACCCTATAAGCCTGACTAACTTGGTCTGTAAGGCTATGGAGCACATCATCATGGAACTCATTAACAGAGACATTGGGAACCTCCAAACACTGGACCCTACCCAGTTCAGCTTTGTTAAGGGCAGATCATGCCTCCTAAACCTGGTGGACTTCTTTGAGACAGTTACCAAGGCTATAGATGAGGGAAAGGTGGTACACACAGCCTACATAGACCTTGCTAAGGCCTTCAACATCATTCCCCTTTCTGGTATTATAGACAAGCTCACCAGCCTGAACATAAACCCCTACATCACAAGATGGTTTGCTAACTTGCTCATGGACAGAACCCACATGGTGAGAGTTGCGGGAGCTCGGTCCAACTCTAAACTGGTTACAAGTGGCATTCCACAGGGCTCAGTCCTAGGACCCCTCCTGTTCAGCATATACATCTCAGAGGTACAGGCAAGCACAGGAAGACTATGGCTGACCAAGTTTGCAGACGACTACAAACTAGGGGCTATAAATGATTCTCCGGCTGACACAGACATCCTCCAAAAGGGTCTCACTGAGATGGATACCTGGTGTCAAAATCATGGCCTCAAACTAAATGCCAAAAAGTGCATAGTCATCCCCTTTGGAAAAAACAAAGTACCCACAAACTACCACACAGGTGGTAGTCCCCTAAATATGGAAGACATAATAAGGGATCTGGGGACCCAAGTAGATAGTAACCTCTCCTTTGATAATCACATTGCCAAAGTGGTTAGAAAATCCTTCTATGTGGCCCACCTAATCACAAAAGGGTTCACATCCAGATCAAAAGAGGTCATTGTGCCCCTCTACTCACCACTCATCAGACCCATCATAGAGTACAACACCCCATTTGGGATGTACCTTACAAGACACCTGCAACAGCTGGAAAGACCACAGAAGTACTTCACCAAGAGGATCACTGGCCTCAAACAGATGCTCTATGCAGATCGACTGAAGAAACTCCAGCTGTACTCGGTTGCATATCACCTACTCAGAGGTAATCTCTGCCTGAAATACAAGGCCATGTCCAACCCAGAATTGATGGACATGCCCTAAAGAAAATCTTATCCCCTCGAGCCACACGCTCTAGGGATCTAAACCTCACCACAACAATAAATACGACATGCTGGAGGGGTAGATTCCTGTCCCAGAGACTTCCTATGCTTTGGAACAAGATTCCAATCTACATTAGGCAGAGCTCCTTGCTAACACTCTTCAAGAGAAACCTTGATGAGTGGATGGAAAACAGAAAGTTTACCCCAGGGATCACTTAAGTGGCTCTGCTGGACAGAGGTACATGGAACTAATCTAAGGGGGTGGTAAAAGCCAACACATTCTGGCTAGGCTTATAAATGCCTTCGGGCAGATAGCCTAGTACCTACCTATGAACCTAATATCCCACCCTTTGAATTTTTATCCCTGGGACAAAAATTTGTCCTTTATTATAGCTCAGCTGCAAAGTGGGTCCCCACTATTTCATGGTCACTGTAATATAGCTGATCAATGTAGGGTGTAGCTTATACATCTGTAAGCACTCCTTTATCCATGAATGTGGGATGCTGTCAAATGCTTTTTTGTAATTTTTCCATGGCATACTTAAATTCTTCCCCTTTTTACAATTCTCCATCAAGACTTTAACAACAAATAATCCTTTGTTCCATATGACTTTCTTTTGTTACCCTTTTGTTCTGTTGTTATGATTGAGTTTCCTTCTAAATGACTGTAAACTCTGTCTGCATCAAATCTAGTACATCGTTCTTACATCGTCAGATGGCAAGTTATTGCTCTACAGTTTTTAGGATAGCTTGTAGGTTCTCTCTTAAGGATAAGTATTGTTTTTCCTCTTGTTACCCAGGTTGGTGTCTGTTCGGGATGTGCATATAGGTAGTTCTTACTCGGGGCTAAATCTTAATGTAAAGGTGTTAATACTTTTAGCTAGAAGTTAAGTACTGGATCTGGGCCTGGGGTTTTACATTTTGGAGTTTTCTTAATTTTGTTTCAATTTCCATGGCTGTTACTTCATCCCATTTCACATCCTGTATATTTGAACTTCTTACTGTTTCTTTTACTTCTTCTATCCATTCAGCATCTTCATGTTCCACAGGGTCTTCATAGATATTTCTCCAAAGTGTGTGTATTTCTCCTTTTTTGGTGGTGTTTGTATTCCTTTTGCCTTGTTTCCTGGTTCTCTTTAAAACTTTTTGAGGTCATCAATGAATTGCTTATTTTGTACTTTTCCTTTATATTTATCTGCAAATCTTCTAAGTTTTTCTGCCTGTGTTGATACCTTTCGTTTATTATTTGCAGTAGTGTACAATAGACCCTGTCTGTTCTGATACTGCACATTGCTTTTCTCACATCTTTTTGTTGATCTGTTCCCTCTTCTATACTCTTCTAACAGTGACATCTTGTCTTAATTGCTTTATAGTATTTTCTATTTGATATTTCCATGATGGCATTTGATTTCTTCCCCTCTTTTACATTATTGCCCTGTGTTTTTGTTGTAAGACTTTATCTGTTACTAATTTAGCTGCAAACTAATATATACTGTTTAGTTTTGTTATATCACATGAACTTCTGTTAATAGCCTTGATTATGGTATTCCTTTTTTAAATCAATTTTCTAATATTTTGGGTCACTATGTGGCAGTCCTTAATATGAATAAAATTGGCACAGCATGTACTCCAAGAGAACCCCCACTCCACCATAAACCTAGGTCTCAAACTCTTTTCTAGAATTCCCGAATAAAGTCACAAGTAATCAGGCACAAAGGCCAAAAATTAGACAGTTTTTACAATACTGGCACAATTCACTTAAAAAATGTTGACAAAAATAACAGGATTTGCATCAATGCATGCTTTCTAAAGGATAACAAATCTGTAACTGCAATTTTGGTATGGTTTAATGACTGTAACCCTTATTGTTTTGTCACAAAATCACAGATTTTATAAGGGTCATATTAAAATTCTGCTATAAAATGAAGGACATTTGAAAGGTATGTTTCTAAGTAGTCTCTTAGAAGGAAACAATAATTTTCAGATTTAAAAAAAATTATTTATGATTTTACAAACTGTCCTTATATTCGTCTTCTAAGAGAAGGGTTTTCTGTTCACTTCCTGAAATATTGGTTTTGTAATCAGATAGGTCTCATGAAATACTGCCTATGCAACCACTGCTACTTTTGTGGTGATGATATACAGGAAAGGCATTTAATCATCACATTTGGTTATTCAAAAAGTCCACTGTGTACTCTCATATAAACATATGTATTCTATTTGCTTATTCAAAATATTGTACCAAGCCGATGCACTGCGATGCAAACAGTTTCATTTAGATATGAGTTGCAGAGGCAGCTGTGTAGCCAATAAAAATACTTATAAATAAAATTACATATTCTACTTAACTGAGTTGTAAAGACAAGAGCTACTGCACTGTATCTCAAAACAAGGATATAAATCAGGGTTGAAAAACAGTTCATGTTAAATATAGACAAATCATTCAGGCCTGTTCATGCTTAATAGCTACAGAGATCATCCAAAGTGTTGCAAACTTGAGTTAAAGCCCCCTTTAAAAATTAATGTGAAACATGGTGTTGAAGCAGAACATCTGTATCCTTATAATGATGATAAACCTTAATTTTCAGCATCTGTATGTTGTGTACCGCTTTAGTGAAAGGTGTAGGCAGTTACAACTGTATGAGTGTACAGACTGTGTAATCAGGCTCATTGTGGATCCTGGCCTCTAGTTAACCCATGGCAGAATATAAATGCAGTTTCCTTGTGCTAAGGGCTATGAGTAAAAGAATTAGGAAACGCCATGAAACTTATTCAGGAAACTTTATCTTTCCTGGGAGGAAGTTCATTTGGATGTTGCATCTGAGAGACTAAACATGGTCGGGAATGCATCCTGGCACATGGACAGAATCTATGTCAACTATCATGTTATATAAAATGTGAAAAAATGTCAAAGGAGATGCTTCCTCCCTATTCATCTGCTTCTTCCTTGCTGGGAGCAGTTTCACTAACAGTGACAAACACTGCAGCTTGAAACATGTGCAAATTTACTCCTAGTTTTCAAATGTTAGCTACTATATACTTTCTATGATTTTCTATGACCACTGAATTAGCATTAAGAACCACAAGTCAGATAACTTTTTATAAATACACTGCACCCATTTCAGTCTAAGATTTTCTACACTTTACAAAATCCTGTGTTATCTGCAACAGCTCCCTTTCCTACCTTTAGTTACTACTATCAGGCTTGAATAAAGAAAATTCCCACTCGCTGTGATAGGCACATCCCTTTCCATAGGTGATCTTATTTACTATTGCTAGGACCTACACAACAAGAGCAGTTTCAGCAAGCAGTCTGTGGATTAAAAGTGGCAAAATGTGTTATCAAGGGCTTTAAGGATAGAATAAGTAAAATCTTTATCTACTTTTATATTTTCTGGCTTGAACAAAGATGTCTAACCTCCATCCCTTTTATTTCTCTCATGCCAAACAGCATAGGGATCAGTGTTAAATCAAGAGTGAGTTTCCCCTTCCTCTGAAAATGAATTTTGATGTTAACCAGTGGACTTGAATGTGGAGTGGAGTGAATGCACCTCAGTGGCAGAGGTACATTTTCAAACCCACATTTTCAGAAATGGGTAGAATCTACCTACTGCCGTCACGGGGCACCTCTTATAAAATGGCTGCTTCGAGTCTTACAAGTCTGTCTTCATAGTGTGCTAGAGAAGGAATGCTTTCCATTTGCCATGTTACCAAGCTGTGGTGTTACTTAGATGCATACAGCATGAAACTGCAAGACTCAAGAAACTAAAGGACATTTATTCCAAAAAGAGCACAGTTCTATTCCCCTGTCTAGAGCAGCTACTGAAAAATACTATATGTATGACATAACATTTGTAAATCATTAGTGAGTAATGAAATAAGAGTCTTGATAAAAGAGTCATGTAGGAAATCAGTACAAATGCTCAGTGTCAGAGGACATCTTAGTTAAAGAACATCTGTTGGAAGAAAGAAAAATAATGTATTGTGGTACAGCGCTTCCTAATAATTTATATGGGATATGTGGAGCTGGGGAAGACAATCTTACACACCTGCCATCTTATCTGCCTTGCTAATAGTAGCTAACAGGCTTCCAGGTCAGAAATAGTTTTGGTGAGAGTGAGACTGGCTTTGATGAGTAGAGACCTTGTTACAGCTACTTTTTTTGCGATCTGCTTACTGACTGGATTACTGTTGGTGCATAAAAACTATATATCACTGTCCCTGGAATATACTGTGGCCATTTTAAGGCTTGATTTGTGTGGAACACTTCTGCAAAACACTAAACAAGAAATCTTGCTTCTGATTATGTCCACAAAAATTAAGAACTGCTTCTTGCAAAGTGAATTTTTGTGTCTCACACTTCTGACCCTAATGGTAATCTGACTTCCAAAGTCCCTCTCTTTCCTTTTTTATTGCTATTCTCTGTTGTGTAAGGTATTTATATATTTTTCCCAACCACCACTCCATGAGACCCCTGTTGTAAACCAGTCCTTAAACCATAATAGCCTTTTCTATTATGGGAACAGAAAGCATGGATATGTGATTTCCAAATGTCTCTGTAGCCAACTTGGTAGATATAGACATCCAGAGACAATGTAGCAATTGTCTCATGTTCTCAAACAACAAATTAATCCTTAAAAAACACTAATACAGAATGTTAGAGATGTAAATACACAACTTCCTTGGAGGCAAAAATCTCACTTACAAATGAGATTGTGAAGAACACAAACAATATATCTCTTACACATACCAGTCATCACAAACATAGATCTTCTTATGCTGAGGCACTTAAAAGAAACCTTAGAAAACCTCAAAGACCTCCAAAGCTGTTTCCTCAGCAATCATTAAAGCACACACCAAAAGCAACACCAAACACCACACATAAGCCTACAGCCAATGGTCCCCAAAGAATGAGGCCCATAAGTCAAGTAAGCACTTTACCTAATACTCTTTTCTTTGGGGATTTCACTGTATTACACACAGATGTCCCACTCACCAGGTTGGAGAAGGAGAAGATAACTTTTAGTCAGGATCCACAATATAACACACACACTCAAGTCACTCCACCCTATGCATCAATATGATTTTATTATAGGTCCATGTGGGTGTAAATGACCTGAGATGTACCTCACTGGACTATATGAAAAGAGGCATTAAGGATCTCTCTAAATTTGTGTCAAAGACCGGTACAAGCCTTGCACTGAGCAGCATTTTACCTTCACCAAGGATAATGCCAAAGTATGTATACAAAATGATTGATTTTGATAATTGGCTTAGTTTCCTGTGTCACTCCATGGGAATCAAATATCTGTCAGCGTGGGAGGACATGGTTAACTGACCACTTTGCTTTGCAAAGGATGGTCTGCACCTGTCCCCCCTAGGCTTTTGGATATTGGCTAAAACTTTATCCAGCCACTTAGAGCCTTTTTTAGGCAATGCCAAAATAAAACTACCAACATAGCAAAAAAGACTCAAAGCAACCTTAAGGTGCTCCTGCTCAATGTGCGGAGCCTAAACAAAAATCTCCACACCCTACAAGTCCTACTCAGTATGGAGAATGTAGCCATCTGGGCCATTACCAAGATTTGGTTTAAATCCTTAGAAAGTACACTGGCAGTGCAGGGTTACAGTGCCTTCCACATATTTAGACCAACAGTAGCACAGACAGGGACTAAAGATGGAGACATCTCTATCTACATTAGCAACAAATATATACTACCAGGTTGGGCAAACAGGATGATACCATGGAGTCCATCCAAGTGCAGGTCACCATAGATAAGGTCCCTTACCATATCCTAGCTAGTTATAGGTCACCCGATATGCCCCAGGAGTCTCACAACTCTTACCTAGACCTATTAGATCCACTCGCCATCCAACCAAATACCCTATTCATGGGAGGCTTTATTCTTCTACAAACTGGGGAACATACACTGCCTCAAATTCACAGGCACAATGCTTCCTAGACTTTATTAACATGAACACCCTGGACCAGATAGCGCATGGTCCAACCAGAGGATCAAATATACTGGATCTAGTACTTTCCAACATGGGACACCATTGCACCTGCAAAATTCAAGGCTCCCTCAACCCCGAGACTACAACTACCTATACAGGATTATTCACAGAAGTCCTGTACAAACATGTAAATGGCTGCACAGAGGCTACTATTCCTACCAGAAGTAAGTCCAAAGCAAACACCAAAAACAAACCCCATTAGTGGAATCCTTACCTCAACAGGGTATATAACAAAAGAAAAATGTCAAGACCAAAATCAGAAAGAGCAACTTCCATGTAGAAAAAAGGTTCTCTGATTCAAATAAACAAAAAACTAAAAGGACTAATTAAGTCTAACAAGTCCAACTACAAGGTCAGGAGAGCCTCGCAGACTAAGGACAATCACAAGGCTTCTTCAGCTATGTCCAGAACCTTAAAGGTAACACAGAACAGTGTGCTGATCTGGTGGTTAATGGTACCACCTTCACTGATCAAAGAGACATAGTGAATCTACTGGCTGATATATTCAGATCAAACTTCACCCCCAACCACTCCCTCCTGGCTACCCCTGTGAAATCCCTACTAGCGTACTCTCCCCAACTATTAGCAGGCATCAGGTTCTGGTAGTTCTTGCTAAGACCAAAAACACTGCTACGGTGTGCCCCAACAATATCCCTGGTTGCCTCTTGAGCAGTCTAAAGCATAAGCTATCAGGACCACTTCAGGCAATCTTCAACTGCATCCTCAAAACAGGTTATGTACCAAATGAATGGAGGACTGCAATGGTCATCCCTCTTCATAAGGGTGGACCATCAACCAACTCTGGGAACTACAGACCCATTAGTTTGACATGTCTAATATGCAAAACCATGGAATGAATTATCTTGGAAATCGTCAACAGGGACATTGTCAACCTACAGACACTGGACCCACCCCAGTTTGGCTTTGTTAAGGGACGCTGTGCTTATTTAACCTGTCTGACTTCTTTGAGAAGGTCACCAAGGCAATAGATGAGGGTAAAGCAGTGTATACCACACACCTTGACCTGGCCAAGGTATTTGGTACAATACCCCACTCAGGCATTGCTGGCAAACTCTCCAGACTAGGCATAACTCCCTACATAACTTGCTGGATTGCTGGTTGGCTCACTGATAGGACCCATGAAGTCAGAACTGGTGAGACCACCTCCACCAAGAGATCGGTCGGGAGTACCTCAGGGCTCTGTGCTGAGCCCATTACTGTTTGGCATCTACTTCTCAGAAATCAGGACTTACATCAAAGGCCTTTGGCTCACCAAGTTTGTAGACGACTGTAAATTGGGAGCTATCATAGATTCTGACCATGACACAAGCATCTTGCCATTGGCTCTAACACAGAAAAATGACTGGTGCCAGAGCCACAGATTAGAACTCAATGCCAAGAAATGCATTATAATCCCCTTTGGGAAAATGTCAACAGAAGTTAATTACTTCATCAATAAAACACCCCTAAGGGTTGAGCTGGTAGTCATGGATCTGGGAACATATGTAGACAGTAATCTGGCCTTTGACCAACATGTAGCAAAGATAGTAAGAAAATCTTTCTATGTCACCCAACTTATAGGTAAGGATATGGCATCCAGGTCCAAGGAAGTTATAGTACCACTCTATTCAGCCCTTGTCAGACCTATCATTGAGTACAATGCCCCCTTTGGTATGTACTTAACCAGACACTTGCAACAGCTGGAATGCTCACAAATGTTTCTCACCAGGATAATCCAGACCATGAATACCCCTGTCCTACACAGATCACCTAAAGCCCCTGTCTCTGTACTCAGTATCCTACAGGCCCTTTCTCTGTACTCAGTATCCTACAGGGTCCTGAGAGTTGATCTATGCCTGGCTTATAAGGCATCCTCAGATCCAGCCCTGATTGATCTTTTGCACAAAGGCAAAACAAACAGCATTAGAAATAGTAGATCCAAGGATCTGAACTTCACTTGTGGCACACATGGAACATGCTGCAGGGACAAATATGTGACTCAAAGGATCACTGCGTTATGGAATAATCTCCCCATCCATTTTTTTCTGCACTAGTATTTTATTATTTTATATAAGGGGTATCAAACAATAGATGCATAAAGTTACAAAAAGTTCAAGTACAGTATAGACATAGTTTGGAAGTCCATTCTTAAGCATTATATACCCCCCAAAACATAAACTATATACCTATATACAAATATATACATATAATGCTACTGCAAACACTGAAGAAAAGAGCCAAGTAGTTCTAATAAAAGCCTAGGTACCTGAAACAATATGAGGGGACACACCAAATCCAAAATAATGAATTGTACCAACAAATTTTAATTAATTAAGCAATTATTCAATCTCCCTGAATGAGGTCGAAAATCAGTTTCCAAAATTTCTGGTAGTAAACTTGTTTATTAGGGTCATTTATAAAAAGTTTTTGTGAGGATATGTATTTTATTGCCAAGTTCCTGAATCCATTCCAAGATAATTTGGTGAAATCCAATCAATTTTTGGTTATATAGAATTTAATTAGTAAGCAAAGGGTAATAAGCACATGAAATTTCAGTTTGGGTAATTTAAGATCTGTACTATGTAAGACTGCTAGTTCCCAAGATAAGGCTGACTTTTGATTTCCCATGTTTTCTAATCTAACTTTGAGAGAGCACCAAAGTTTATATGTGTGGTTGCACAGCCATAGGATGTGTAGGAGATCCACTTGAGGAAAGGAGAAGCATGAACATGGTGGGGAAACAATAGGGTTAAATTTACTTAAAATGCAAGGGGTAAAATAGGAGTTCCAAGGAATTGGATTCCAAGATGGTGGACGTCCTATGAACACCTTCTCCATGAGGATCCTACTCAAAATAATAGAATCGGACAGCTAGCCACTCAACTACACCTAAAAACATAAATCTTTGACAAACACATACAACCTGAGATTGTATCTGACTTAAATGAAGTGCATCAGACTTAAATTCGGAAAATATCTGCTATTTTAAGACTTAGGATAACCAGGAGACCACTCACCATGTGTAAACTCCAGGCCTAAAACAAACATAATACTACCTTAAATCTTAATTGGATTTTCACTGCTGAAAGGAAATGTTGAAAGAATCTGAAAATATGGAGACACAAACCAGCAAGACCAAACTGTCTGCAGTAGTCTCCCCAGAAAAGGAGACTATACCCAAGAAACAGAAAACAAACAGCTTGAACTAAGCAAATCCAAGAGTCAAGCGTTCACATAGAAGAACTTAAAGAAGCTCTATTACTACTCCAGATGGCAGTGCAAGGGTTTTACGAATGTTTTTCTAGCTTTGGTAACAAAATAAATCAGATTATGGTGCACATGGATAGCATAGAGGAGAATACCAAAGCTTACGAACTCCAGATAACTTTGCTGAAAGATGAGTTGAGCGCCAAAAGTTCTGCTTTACTTGACATCCAACAGAAGGTTATTGATTTGGAAGCAAGGAGTCAGCACAATAATATACTAGTAAGAGGTATACCAGAATCCTACAATCATAATCAGTTAACTGAGATAACCCTGCAATTGGTCGAGTTTATTCTCCAAACCGAAAAGAACGCTAGTGGAATTGTTATCGAGAGATCTCATAGGGCTTTATATACTAGACAGAACGCTGATACCCCTAGGCAGATTTATGTCAGATTGCTCAACTTCCAAGACATCCAAGGAGTGCTGTTGGCAGCTAAAAAGCAAAATCAGATTGTATGGAAAGGGCACAAAATAAACCTATCACAAGACCTCCCGTTAGCCATTAAGGAAAAGCATCAAAAGCTCTCTACTTATTGCTCAGAGCTTATAAAACGAAAATGTAAAATCAAGTTTCAAATGCGATATCCAAATATGTTGATCTTCATACATAATGATACCAAATTTGCTGTACACTCACCTGTTGAAACCAAAGCTGTCTTTGTGAAATGCTTCAGTAAAGCCCCAGTCTCATAAATTTCCTTGTAGACATGTTTACAAATGTTGGTCTCTTGTTCACTTGTCTTGCTGGATGAGTCTGCCAGTAGTGGTAGCTATGGTTTGCTGAGAAAACTAGCTATGTTATAAAATTCTAAGTTTAAATAAAATGTAACTCAAAGTGCTCTGTAGACAGGAAGTAACCTTTAAGGAACATATCTGTTAGCTCTTTTTGGGAGGTAGGTGCAAATTTAAGTTACTACTTCCTGTATTAGCACCTTAACCTTCCCCAGAAGAGTAAGTTGCACAAACAGGGCTGCCGAGTGTTCCAAGTTCTGTGAATGAATTATTTGATCTAACTACAATAAGTGCTTTGTCTCTGAAGGTAAATATCTTCAAACAAGAAGATACAAAGCAATTACTGCTTGTCTCTTTGTGTGTTTTTTTTAAAAAACAAACTAGTATAGCTGATCGACAATATGATACGATAGCCTTGACTAAAGTTTCTTTTGAACTTTAAGGATGACTTTCAGCTTTCATGTTTAAGCTAAATATAGAGTTTAAAAGAGAAATAACTGTGATATGTCTGAGTCAGTCTGGGGCTATCTAATGTGAAAAATACTTCCTACAGTTATGTTTGTTGACAGTATTTGGCTATAAGACAAGTTTTGTGTGAATGTGTCCAATACAGGGAAGTATTGTCACATATGTTCTGATCTACTTTATAGAAAAAGATGCTTTAAGTCAACTAAAATGCAGAATGCATGGTGTCTGATAGAGAGGACATGCTATATGACCTCCATGTAATAACAATCTGTTTACATTTTTTGAGTTCCTGATAATATAGCAGAGTATGCAACTGTTAATTTTTCTATCAGCCATGATTAAACTACTCCTACATTTTGATGGGGCTGGAAATTATACACAGCCCACCTTAAGGCTAAATGGTGATGTTATAATATGTTATGACTTATCATATTTATTTTTATTTTTATTTTACATTTGTTGACCGGGATAGTCCGACTGGATGCATGTCCATTTTCAGCGGAGGCCCGGGGAGAAAAGCTCCAAGGGTAAGCAGATACAGCATTACATAATACCAGCATTACATATTACAAACAGACTATTTACAGAGATTACATAAGTAAGCAAGTTAAACAGGTTCCACAGGTTAAAGTTAGTCCTGAGCACAAGTCAGGATTAAATTAAATTACACAGTAAACTGGTTAACAGATTTTTACACATTCGAGTTAGCCAGGCTTGATACATTGACATAGCCAGTTAAGCGACAAATGTTGTTTGAGTCTAGTTTTAAATTGACCTAAGGTGGAAAGTAAGGTAATATCAGCTGGAAGAGAGCTCCAGGATCTACTTACAGAGTTTGCAAAGAGAGAATCACCGGCTGTGTTATTAATTTTGCTAGTCTGAATTGGTAGTTTGTTAGACGATCGAAGCGGTCTAGGGTTGTTATAGGGGGTGATAATATTTTTAAGTGCAGGAGTATTGTCCAGATTATAGAGGATTTTATAGGCCATAATCAGTTGGTTATACTGGATTAGGCTAGGTAGTTCAAGCCAACCAAGCTGATTTAGATTGATGCAATGATGTGTCCTAAAAGGCAGCCCAGTGGCAAACCTGGCAATGTGGTTGTAGCAAATTGAGAGTTTAAGGACAGTCTTGTTCAAATTCAAGAGTAGAGGGGATGCATACAGAAGGGTTGAAAGAAGGTGAGAGCGAGCTATGGCAATTTTAGCTGGAGGGGTTAGGAAGGCTTTTATTCTGTAAAGTGACCCTAGTTTTTTATTTATGGTTTTGATAGTTTGGTTAACATGTAGGTCAAATTTGAGATTATTGTCTATGATGACACCTAATAGTTCTGTAGATGGGTCAGGGGAGATTATTGTGCCATCATTTGATTTTATGGTAAAGGTGAAAGCGGTAGACCTACGTGTTGGTGAAAATAACAGCATTTTAGTTTTTTTGGGATTTAGATAATATGAACTAAAATTAGATATTGTAAAACAGATATTGTTCTTATCAAGTCTCTAAACTATCATTGATTACATATATATTTAATAGCTCTGTGTATAATGTTTATCAGGCTTTGCATGTAAAGTAGTACCCCCATACTACTCACCTTAACCAATATATATCTAGTATCATACTTGATTCTGAAACACTGTACTTATAGTGCTGCCACTACAGGGGTTAACTGCACTGCATGTTCAATAAATATTGCCGTGGCTATATATATATATATATATATATATATATATATATATATACATATATATATATATATATATATATATATATATATATATATTCATTCAGTTAGGAGAAAAATGGATTCCTTGTAAGAAGGGTAAGGGATGATGACTCTAGGAATTGTTTTGCCATTGTATATATGTTTTGGAGTTAAGTTGTTAGAAGTATTTGGAATGTTTTTTATAGGTTACATAATTTCTCAAGCTAAACAACACTTATTAACGCTTGCGTTTGTAACCTTAACTCATCATGCTGTTTCAAACAAGTGGGGCAGGTGGGTAGGCACAGGATCAGTTTTGAAAGAGTTTGATGTTATTGTTGAGAATTTTTTTTTGTGTTTCCTTTTTTTTTGTCTTTATCTACCTTGCATTTATTAAAATCTTCTGGAGCCTGGTAGAGTACAAATATCACAAATCATTAATAGTAACATGCATTTCATAGATTAAGTCATAGGAATGTAGATTACAGATTCATGAAATGTGAGGGGGTTGCAAGATAAAAATAAGAAAAATCTGATGATGCGCCTAATTTAAACGCACATGCTTAGAGAGGATTGGAAAGGTGTCTTAAATAAAACATGGATTAAAGCAATAATTGCAGCTGGGGATAACTCCAAATCAAAAGTTGTAGCTATTATTATTAAAAAATCTTTTCAGCAAGCAATCACATACCACCACTTGGATGAAAGGGGGAGATGGTGTTATTTCATAGCTCTAAACCCATCCAGTAGTAAAGCAACCCTTTTTCTTAATGTCTATGGTCCTTGTCAGAAACAGCAAGATTTCATTTTGGAAATTCACAATATCCTAAGTAAATTCCCTGATCATGAATACATATTAGGTGGAGATTGGAATGCGGTTATTGACCCAGGGATAGATCGTACCAGTAACCCCCTCTCAAAAAACATGCAAGCATCAACTGCCCTAGGTGAACTTATGGCTGATTTATGTTTAATAGACCCTATCTCATTTTGGGAAGCACAGGAGAAGAAAAGTCTATACACATATTACTCTAAATGTCATAATACCTGGTCAAGGATAGATTTCTTCCTTATTTCTGAGACTTTGGCAGAGGGGGATATTAAATATTTTGCTGAACCAAGGCACTTTTCGGATCACTCAAGAATTACCTTGAAATTAAGTTTTCCTGATAAACTAGCAAAAAAGATCAGAAATTGTAATTGGTCCTTAAATAATAAATTACTATTTAAATCAGAGGTGGTCCGAGAGATATCAGGCATCTTACTATAACTGGATATGAACATGGAGAGCACTAATATCCCATACAACGTCCAATGGGCAGGCTGCAAAGCACAGATGACGGCGCTCCTTATTCAGGAAGCAACATATTTTAAAGGATTGGTAAAGGAAAAAGAAAATAAATTAGTGGCGGATTTGATAGAATTAGAAAAGGAATTTCAACTTAAACCAAACTCTGATATTGAAAGCCTAATAAATAATACCCAAAGGCAACTACATGAACTCCACCAACACAATTACTCCCTGTATGTGCTAAGATGCATAGTTAAATATTCAGAATGGCCGCAATTCCCATCTAAAGTTTTGGCTAGAATTATTGCAAATAGACAAGAAACAGCCAGGGTTTCAATATTTCATTATCAAGATAAGATCTATAAAACAGATATCCAAATATTAGAACTATTCCATCAGATTTATTCAGAATTATATGGCCTGAATAACCAGCAACTTTCTTCTGAAGAAATGATAGGTTTTCTTAATAATACTGCATTCCCTAAATTAAAAAAAGAATCACATAGAGCTCCTAAATCCTCCTCTCAGTCAACAAGAAATAATTGATGTCATAGAGAGATTAAAAATAGGTAAAGCGCCAGGTCTGGATGGATATACTACAGAATTTTATAAAACATTTAACCAGACTCTGTCATCTATTCTGTTGAAGGTTTATAACTACATTAAAGTAAATGGTATATCTAATTGTCATTTAAATAATTCCAAAACAATTGTTATACCTAAAAACAGTCTGGACAGATCTAGCACACATAATTATAGGCCAATATCCCTAATTAATGTGGACATTAAAATCTTGTCTTCAGTCTTAGCTGAGAGATTGAAAAAAGTTATGTCCTATATAATTACCCATGAACAAACTGGATTTATGTCAAACAGACAGACTTGGGACAATATTTTAAAGTTAGATGCTATGTTACATCTCACTAAAAATGATAAGAGCCCGAGGTATAGATTAGTGAATTCATTAACATTATTGGAACCCTGTATAATAAATCATATACTTACCTCTACATCAATAAAATCTTATCTAAACCTATCAGAATACTTAATGGTACTAGACAGGTTGCCCCCTTTCTCCCCACCTTTTTAATCTATACCTTGAGCTTCTGTTACTTTATATTTCCCAAGCCACATTTCATTCCATCCCTAAAACTATGAATGTCAAAGTAAGTCTATCTGCTTATGTGGATGACTTAAACATATACTTTGAATGCCCCCTTTCAAATATTAAGAGGCTAATTAATACAACTGACAGATTTTTGAATGTCTCGAACTATAAAGTTAACCAAAAGAAGTCACTTGTTTTTCCTATTAATCCATCACACCATAAAGAATATCTATTCTTGGAATCTCCTTTCAAAATAGAATGCTCTTTCAGGTACTTAGGGATACAATTTGAGCATACTTCCTCATCCATGTATCAGAACAACCTTATGAAAATATGGGCTGGGATTCTACAGGATCTTCACAGGTGGCAGCAGCTGAATCTGTCCTTGTTATCTAAAGCAGGAATTAATCAGGATAAATGTTTTACCTAAATTATTGTATCAGTTTAATGCCTCAAATTTGGCCATCCCTAATGACTTCTTCCAAAAAAATCAATAAAAAGCTGGCCAAATTAATTTGGTTTCCAAAAGCGGTTAGAATAAGTTATCAAAAATAAAGCTACCCGAAACAAAAAGGAGGATTAAGCCTGCCAGACTTTCGACTGTACTACTGGATTATCTGTGCAAATAGAGTTATTTAATTTCAAATTTTGACCCAAAGGAAAATACATGGTACTCTCTATGGGTTAAGATTTGGCATGACCATGTAAGTAGCAATAATTTTAATCCCAAAGACCTCCCCTTCTTAACAACTATAAGCTTAAATAGCTTTCCTATGAGTAGTATTCTAAAGCAAAGAGTAAAGATTTTTGAAAGTTTAATAAAATATATGGAGCTGGATAGGGCCCTTCCCTTTCTTCAACCAATTCATATGAACCCCGACATCAGACTAAACAACAAAATAATCAATCTCTCGGATTATCCTCTAATCAAAGAATACACTGTATGGGATATACAAAGATATAAAGTGAAATCACTACGAGAACTGAGATATGAACTAAAATTAGGTCAGAAATACACTATTATCTTACGTCAAATCAGGGAATTTATAACAACAATTGTTGCTGATGAACCGAACATTGAAACTGATATAGCTAGTGTAATATATTTCATAAATATCCTAACCAGGAAAAAAAGTATATCAAATACCTATAAATTGGTGGTGGGCTCTAAATTTCGAAATGCACTACTATTTTCTAACTATTGGAATCAACATAGTATTGACCTTAGGGAGGATCAAAAAGTTAGAGCAATAGAATGCACTATTAAGCTTTCCCCATTCAAAAACCTAGTCTACACACAATTAATGATTAATAATAAGCTCCCCATCCATGTGAAGCAGAATTCATTCCTGACCCTATTCAAATGAAACCTTGACCATTGGATAGGAAATCACAAACTCATCCCTGTTCTGGATCGCATGTCTCTGATGGACAGAGACCATCAATAAGTATAATGTTTCTCCAACTAATACCCCTCCCACACACAAGTCCTTTAGCTACCTCCTTACTAACATTCTGCCCCTAATAGATACCCAAGGTACTCTGGGGCAAAATAGGGTTGTGGTGCATGGCTAGGTTTATAAACGCCACAGTTGCACCTACACTGAGTGGAGGAAGCCACACCCCCTTCCTATAAAAGGAAGAAATAGAGACAGTATACCAAACATTTGCCTCTCAAGTAGTAGAGGGATCTGGTCCTAGAGTAATGAGAATCTGGGTGACTTTGTTTTCACAAGAAAAGACTATGGATAGTCTGAAGGAAGCCTGGGGATTTACTCTAATAAGATCAATATTTTGATTCTGTGTACTGAGTAATTGGAGAAAATCTGACTTGTTCCAGACTAGTGGAATTCTAAGTATTAAACTGTTATGTTACTATGAGACACCTACATTCTCAACTGTATAGAAATTTGCTTTCTTGTGTGTTATGGTAAGTGGGCTCACTATAAATAAAACTACATCAATTTTTATGGAATAGTATTTGCTACATGTTTACATAGTACAGTGTGTGTGTGTGTGTGTGTGCGTTTGTGTGTGTGTGTGTGTGTGTGTGTGTGTGTGTGTGTGTGTGTGTGTGTGTGTGTGTGTGTGTGTGTGTGTGTGTTTATGTATGTATGTGGATATGTAGACAGATGTATCAGAGCAGGGTGATCAATGCCCCAGATGCTACTGCTCGATGTTAGACAGGAATACTCCTATTAAGGCATTTATTTTTTACTTTGTAACAATATTATTTTAAATTGAAATAACAAAGAAAATCAATAACTCTTAGCCACTGAGAATGGCAAAGAATATGCTATACCACCCAGATGTGAAGACTATCAGAAAAGGCAACTTTAAATAAGTTCCACTCTTCACTACCTTCCTGCAATTTTTCCAAATACTATGATTATTGGAGATTTTCTTTTAGCCTTACGTATCCTTTCTTGATGTTATATAGTGCTATGATATCCCTCCTCTGGGCTAGTGATCAGGGAACCTCAATCCTCACCACTGACACTGATGGGGGAACATTCACTTTACAGTATTTTCAGATGCAGCTCTCTGCACCAAGCAAATTTCCCTTAAGAGCACACAGGGAACACACTCCAGTCCTGAGGCTGGACTCTCTCTCTCTCCATGCCCCAAATAAGAATCCACAATGACCACTAAGGAGCTCTGTAACCCTATCCCTGTTCCAAGCAACTAAAACACACACTCTTTCAGATTTGATTTTCACACACACACATCTGGGAAAGGCTGACACAGATTACCCACTCTATGATCTCTTCCCAGTCTATAAGGTAGTTACACTCCCATCAGCCAGCTGCTCTAAGGCTCTTAACAGGGTATCCAATTATACTGAGTGAAATTAATACTAATATCAATGGTAATGTTGATCAAACAGTAAAACTTTCAGGAGTGTGATGCCATAGCATCACTAAATAATAAGTACTCTCAAAGGTTAAACATTTCCTAAAAAGAAGAGCCACAATGAAAATTTTAAATATATTTAATAATAAATAATAAAATAACATCAACATATTGAATATCTATTTACAATAAATATCAGTGTTTCAGTCACATGAAATATTAAAAATAACACATATGGAAAGATTCACATAGATACAGAAAAACTTAACTAATCTCAATATATTTTCCTGACTGAGCTAAAGAACTACTGTTTCCTACTTACTTAATAGGGCAAGGCAAGGTAATATGGGTGAGTGGTCTTTTGTGTCAGGTTTCACAAACAGACTGCCCTGAGACTTCTGCCTCATCTAGTATTAAAGCATCATTTCAGCGCTGCATTACAGAATGACATCACATCTGGTCAACTGACTCTGTGGTTCCCACACTACTCCCTTTACTAGAAGATGAGCCAAGCTCTTGCACATATATGTCACAATACACACACACAGAGCTTTGCTAAGATGTGTTACAGCATCTGGAAGCCATAAAACCATTTCAGCACTTCTATCCTTCCATGGTAGCAATTAGTTCACCACTAAGGACAATAAAGCAGGATTCTTAGTCCTTGTTTTCACAGACATTGCATCTCTGACTGCATTCAGACCTGTGAGATACAATCTTTATGGCTTATACCAAGTAATTTAATTTCAGGTTATTTTTCAAAGTTATCTGGACTGAGATTAACCTCTTCTCTTCCAGTATCCTCTGTTGCAATATATTCATTTCAACAGTTACAATATGGTCTGACATACAGATGCATTTCTTTTCTGTCCAACAGGACCAACTGTTGCTACATTTTTAAACACAAGCAACTTTACAATTACATTTTCAAAACAAGCACCTGTAATTAATGTATAAATGACATATAATTCTTTACAAAACTCCAGCTAGCTATGCTGGCATATAGGTTCATGTTGATTATGGCGCCCAGTTTGCAGTCATTCATGAACTTGGTCAGCCACAGTCCTTCCCGGTGGCCCTGTACGAAATATATATACTATATAGACAAGAGAGTCCCAGGACTGAGCCTTGTGGGATGCCAATTTGTGTAACTGTGGAGTCTGACATGGCTCCAGCAATTTTAAATCTTGGAGGGTTCCCTTTCCCCAGTTTTTGCAACCCATCTAGTGACATAGGTTTTATATTAGCTTGCTGTGCTTGCCAGTGGGCATTGTATGGGTATTGTATCGTATCGTTTTTAGGCTGTCCAGTCCAGGTAGGCTGTGTGGACCACCTGCCCCCACCAATGGTTGTGGTGACTTCAAAGAAATAATCGAAGGTTTAAGAGAGAGGCAGGATCTGCCCAAACCCAAAAAACTGGGTAGGATCCATCCTGTGAGGTCCTCAATATCTTTATTTATGAGGTCCATGATGATCCTTTCCATAACTTTGCAGACCAAGCTAGTTCCAGTCAGGCTTATGCTTTATTCCCATTCCCAGGATCCATTGACCTTTGTGGAATTGGACCACTGTTGCTGTTGCCCACTCTTTGGGTACATATGTAGTAGTAAGGCTATTGAACAGTAGTTTTATGTTTGGGTTTTTCATGTTTGGTTCTTGCTCTTGGTAGTATGCGCCCGGGACACCATCTGGTTCCATTGGGTCCTGTGTTTTTTGATCTGAGATGTCAGGGAGGGAGTCTGTTGGAGATGTCAGGGGCAGATGTCAGGGGAGAGGGGGTGTTTTTCCCTGAATTGGTGGAGAGAGGAGAGAAGTTTGCACTGAACCTGTCAGCTAGGATTGTGTGGATGCTGGTGGCTCGGGTGTATTTTTGTCATTTTTTGAATTCTTGACTAATTCTGAATTCTTCTTCCCAGGTTCCTAACATAACCTAACATAAGCTGATTGGCCTTAGTGTCCTGCCTTTTTTCTCTCTCTAAGCTGGTCTTTTTTTGGCCTTAGTGCCTGGTTTTAGTTTTTGCTAATACTGATCAGAGATGCCTTTTGATTGGGATTTTGCTCTCATCATGTAGTAGCCTCCTATCATTGTATAGTTTGTTTATGGCTGGGGTCTCTGGGACACCAGACAGACATCTGCCTGGGATGGCATCTGTTTTGGTTTTATTGATCATTTCATAGATCCATGTGTTCATAGAATGGTTTTGCTAAAATGCTTTTCCAGCGATCGGGCCCGATTTTCCACAGGCCCGGCTTTTTTTTGATTTCTCACTGGTTTTAGTTTTTGGAATGGTTTTGAAATTTGTTTTGGTTGTGGTTTTCTGGGTGGGTTTGGGGTGGGGTGATGTCTGGGTGATGAGATTATCATGTCCAATCTTTACAGTGAGGATCACTACAGTGGGTTGAGCATATGGTCCCATGTGTGGTTGTTGATCAGGTTGTAGTTTTTCCTTTATGTTGGGAGTGGTAAAGGGGTGTTGCTAGGCTTAATGGAGTTAATAAGATTGGAACCTGAAGTCGCTGGGTAGTGGCTAGAGAGTGGAGAGTATGTCTATGTTTGGGTAGATGGTAGTTGAAGTCTATAAATGTGTTGGGGAGGTGATTGTATATTTTCCATTTCTCCCTCAGGAAGGCCAAGGGGGTTGGTTCCTGTGTTTGGGTCTGTGTCAGGCTGCTGCCTGCTCTCTGCAGTTTACTGCCACCCAGTGTTAGTTGCAAGTGATCTGGATAGTCTCTTCCTGTTGTTTCTCTCCCAAGTGGGGGTCTGGATGGGTATATTGACGAATATTGTGGTGGCCTCCAAGTCTGGTTAAGCCTTGAATGGTGTATGAGGCATAACCTGGTGTATGCTGGGGTGCTCTAAGAGCCTTGAACTGTGTTTCGTTACTGCACAGATATCGATGTTTCTCCATGCTAAGGGAGTTCTTATCCTCCCATCTTGAGGTTTTAGGTTTTGGGAGAGCAGCATGGACTAGTACTTATCCCTGTGATAGGATACCCTATGGGTTATTTATTTGAAGAGCCTTGCAAAAAGGCAAGGCCAGGGTAGGGTAGTAAGAAAATGCCATTGCCTCCCAACGCATCCACTGCCCTACTCATCCTGGCATAGCTGGTGCTACCTCACATCACCACAAGTGCCATTAACTAATGTTGCAGAATCTAATTATTTGGATTGCTTCTTCTCATTCTTTATAATTTACAAGTAGATATTCATCTGTTATCCTCCAGATACTATTACTTTTGTTTCTGTTTAAGTTATATTTAGTTCTTTATTGTAACTGAGTAATTTATTTATTCATTCATCAGCTAAGTAAGTAGGGTGGTTAGACCTCCCAACCATACCGAATTACTTGGTATTTACCGAGTTTTGGGGTCCAAATGAAGGGGTGCCAAGATTCCCGATTGGCACCCCTTCATTTCCGATTTTTTTTGCTTCATTTTTTAAATTTTTAAAAAAATCGCGCTGTCAGAGCTGAGATCATCACATGCACGATGACGTCAGCGCCATCAGGGCTACCAGCCAGTCGGAATTGAGCTCAAGGTGCTAATGTCATTATTTCTGACTGGCTGCGAGCGGGAATACAGCAGCGAGAAAACCAGGCAGCAACAATAACACTATGGCACTAATACTCAGTTTCAATTGCTCATTTTATTTTTTTTCCAAGCGGCTGTGAGCACTCGCCAGAGTCGCCGAGCAGGAATACAGGTTTTATTTGTAGCAGGCAGCGCGAGCGGGTAAACATGGGATGGATAAAGCACTCGGCTACTGAAGCTTGACTGGAAAGCTTTCTTAGAGTTGAAAAATTACTGATCTGGAGTCTGGAGAATAAAGCAAGGTAAACCAATGTTAGATTGAATCAGTGCAACCTACTACTGCTGCATAGTAGTTATAATTCTGCTGTAAAACTTACTTGTAGCCTGCAATGCATCACTGCTTCTATATTCTACATTGTACACTGCACACAATTGCAAAGAAAGTGTATCTGTGTTTAATATGACTAAAGACATATTCCTTCAATCACATTTCTGCCTTTTGTGGGGAATGTATTTGTTACACAATGCCTTTGCAACTACCTTTTCTGGGAATGCATTAGTCACACAGCACTTCTGCTGTGATGACAGCAACGATGTTTTAACCTTAACAATTGCAGCATCATTGTGTTTGACCATAGGATATTACAGTTTGCCTTTTGAATGTGTTATACAATTGCTTTGTGCATGTAATAACTACTTGTCCATGATGTTTAGTTACAGTTGATGCTTACTAACTGTTGTCTTCTCCTTTCCCGTTGCTAGTAATTTGCTCATACACTGAAACTTAATTCAATTGTACTGCTTAGAACTTAAAGATATCTTTTTACTTCATCTCTCCCAGTTATTCTTCATATTGGTTGGGCTACCCAAAGAGGTGTGAATATGTGCTGAATGACTAGCATTTGGATTTAAGGAATGACAGTAATCTTTTTACGGCTTGGTTTAAAGCCTGCTTTATAAATGAATTAGTGAAGGTTTACGAATGGATCTGAAGTTTACCCAGTACAGAAAAAGTACACCCAAAGACCATTTAGTTAGAACATTACATAGATCTTGTAGCTGCTTACTAGATGAGTCTAAAAATGTGACAGACTGTTTTTGGAATTTATAGATAGCTTGCATAGTGTGCAAAGCTACCCATCTAGCTTTTCATGCAATTCTAGGGTCTCATGATTTATAGACATTTTGCTTCTGTGTTGCATAGCTGTGCTGTAAGAAGCAGAAAGGGGTTTTGAAGCTGCATGTAAATGTAGTTATTAGTCTGTGGGTTTCAATGTTGTTTCAATGAATGTGAGTTTCAAGGACAGAGAAGTTTTAATGCCAAGTCTGTTTTCGTTATGTGACAGTGTTGCTTTGTTTAGCAGATCTCCATTGGGGTTTGTGCATTGGGCCGTAAAATGTAAAAATAAAATCCAAGTCATTGTATTACTAAAGCAGTATGCACACATTAATGTTTATGGTAAATGGGGCAAAATAGCCAGGTAATGGGACATTGGAATGGCTGCAGGGGGACTCTGGTGCCGTATTTTGGTTGTCTGTTCTTCAGTTTGCATTTGAAAGTTGGTATCCCACAATTCCATTGGAGTGGGTGGGGTTACATAATTATGTATGCAAATTGTATGTTAATCAGCGTGCAGATTTGTACCTATTTTTCACGGGCCTTGTCCAGATTTTTGATGTTTCCAGGTTGAGAGGTATGAGGGTGGTCCAGAGACCCTTTTCAGCCAAGATATGTGTCAGAGGCATTGACTACATAATCAAGAGTAGTATTTGAATAAGAAACTATGTCAGTCCACGAACTATAAACAGTGTGCAGGGAGAATGGATGAAAAATGAATCAATGAATTGGGTTGTGATACATATGTAATGTCATCATTACAAGGAACACAAAATATCAAAACAGGAATTCAACAAGATTACAATAGACTAGGGTCTGGGAATTTGCCCTTTCACTGCTGTAGTATGATCTCAAAGCTGATATATATAATTAACAGGAGTGCAATGGAGCTTCCCCCTGCAGAGAATGTGTCCCAAGTTTTTCACCATTTAGAGCTTTTACGTTTTGTTTTCTTTATAATGCTATTTGGTGTTTCAGTAGTTCAACACTACAACAGTATTCTATTCAGTCTATCTACAGTATATGTATCTAAATTAATGAATAAAAATAAAAGGGAGTTATTATGCTAATAGTTTGAGCCAATTCAATATCACAGAGAGTACTTCAGATAAGATGTTAAACTGAGGTTCCATCTGCTTGAGTTGGTGGTAGCTCATGTGGATGTAAAAAATCCCACTGTACTTATCAAACAGAGTAATGAAGGTTCCCCAATGCCTGCCCAAATTTCCTCAAGAAGCAGAAATACCACCTCAGGTCTCTCCTGAAAGAGTCTGTTAGCCTAATGGGACTAATCCAGTCAACAAAATGATAAATAAACAAAAAATAAATAAGCAGAGTCCAGTTTGACTAAATAATACAGTTCATTGAGTATATTCATAACAACAGAACTTGAGGAAGAGAATTTTGCAGTAGTATACTCATGGCTTCATCTAACTAGCATTAGTCAATGTCTATGCCATATTCAAGCAGTTATTGGGTGAGCTGCATCTTTTCCTTGAGCTGCTGTTTCAGTGATGTAAGTTTTGTGGCAGTTTAGGTGCAGAATGTTAAGGATCTGAGCTGTTATTGAGCTGCTTCCAGTAGTCAAGGGTGCATGGTTTGATTTCTTCCACCTCCATTCACCTGTTGTGCGACTCTGAGCAAGTTATTTGACCAGAAAGTACTCCCAGGTCTCCCAAGGGCCTAGCCAGTTAGCAAATGTATAAAATAAAAAAGTAAAATAAATGTTACCTGGTGTTATATTCAAATCTTCTGGTGAGAAATTCTAATGTACAAACTTATGGTTACAAAACAGTGCAAATACCAATAACCACAATGCTGAAAGCACACCTTAACTACAAACATACAGAAAGTAACAGCCAGTTAGTGCATATAATACTGAGTTAAATCCAAAAGAGAGGATGGCAGGAATGTATATGTATTGTTATAGGAGTCAATCCTGCAAAGACAGGCAGTCATGACGAGTACTATATTTCTTCAGGGAAGACTCTTGTAGCAATGATTATATATTGACAAAATACCAAGCAACCATAATATTATTCCAGATTGCCCAACAACTGAAGCAGGATCTCCTATAATACTAAAATTCTCTAAGGCTGCACTGCTTCTAAACTTAGCATGCACCTTATACCGGTTGGTAACTTTATCCACATTTGTTCGTGTTTCATCTTCAGGTGTGTCATGAGATGTGACACTATAAAATAAGTGGCAGAAATGTTAGCATCCCTAATGGAATGTGAGTGACATTGCCTAACAGTGTATTATTGTATCTTTCATAACAGTAACCCAGCCAGTTTGGCATTTTTTTTTTTTTTTGGTTCTAGGCAGATTTTGTTTCTTTCATAAAACAAACAGTTGCTCAGCCTGTGTTACATCTTTTTTATCTAAGTTGCATGTGAAAATCAACACTATGCAGAGACCTTTCTCCTTTGAACACCTTTGATCTCCTATACAGAGAGAAACACTGGTGCTTGAACATATTATTGTAAAGAGACAGCCAAGGTTTAGTCTAAAGGCTGACTTAGTCAACAGACACTTGATCACCTTGAAATATTGCAGTGGGTCTAATGCACATCAAGACTTGCAATTCAGAAATCCTCCTTGTAGAGGTTATTGCCACCACAGAGAAGATTTTCTAGGAAAGATGCTATATATATATATATATATATATATATATATATATATATATATATATATATATATATATATATATATATATATATATATATCAGTTATGACAGCTGGCCTAAAATGAGGTTAAGTCAATTATGTTGCTATGAAATTCAAGTTAATGGTAGGATAGGTGGGGTCCCCTTCATATGATATACAGTGCGGAAAAGGGAAATCTTCCTGTTCCGCACAGCATGGAGATCTCCATTAGGAACGTTCAAACTTTCAAAAGTTCGATCATATGGTCTCGGCCATATGAAAGTCGAACTTTTGAAAGTTTGATCATATGAAGGGGAACCGTGTGTGCATATCACATTTACACATGTTTTTATAACCCAAATTATAGTTAAAAAGTATCCCCACTGGATCTTTTCACTAACCTTGTTAACAAATAAATGAAAAATCTGCCATATTTAATGCCACAGATGAATAAACCCCTAATTACAGCTTAGGCAACCTGAGTTTGAACAGCATCTTGGGTGCTAAGGGAGATGGCCTGGAAGGATGGATTTGCCCATCCTTGGATGAGACGGTAGTTTGGGGCCAGCCACACATTGCCACAATCCCCCCAAGGAATGTCAGCAAGGCAACCAAGTGGTTTGAGGGAGAACATCATGCTCACAAAGCCACTGATTCAGACCCACACATTTGCATGGTTAAGTCACTGTGGGCCTCTGTAGAGACATTGATCACACAGGTCATGCAACTGCTAAACATGCTATTGAGGGCAGAAAATACCTTTATGACTACCTGAATAATGCCTCCCCCCTGCCGGAAAGAGCTTGTTCTAATCCCAGTTGACACTGCAAGGTAAGGAAATGAACAGGCCATTTCTGACTGGGTAGGCATTTGATGGTCAGCAGGCATGGGTGCAAAAATCCCATGGAAAACATAAACAAATACAGTAAACACTTAGGAAGGATGTGACTGTAGTATCTGATGAAGTCTGAAGAGATACTGGCATGTAAGCTGAATTAAGGTACTTAACAATATACTAGCTTGCAGCCTAAAAGGGAAAGTTCCACTTTGTTATGTAATACAGATGTAGACGATACATCTCAGATGAATAACAGAAAACTATGGTTGACTCTTGACACCTGGGTCTTGTAAGAATCAGCTATATCACTTACTGTGTAATAATGATAAACATTTTCTTAAAGTCCCTCTGTTGTCATTAGCTTTCAATGAACTCAGGTATTCATTGCTTTACTTTAAACAGATGCAGTGGTAAAGTGTATGTAGTATCTTGTCAGAAAATACTTCAGACTGGAAAATTCCTGAGAACTGCATACATATACTGTTAACCTATGCTGGCCATTAGATGGTGCCATTGGGCCAGAAAATGTTGATATCTGTAAAAGCAAAATAAAGTTACACATTTAATAGCATGCAATGCAAACTGTCAAGACGAAATGTTACTGTAAAACAGTTCTATGCCTAAGCCATAACGTAAACAAGAAAAATGGGCTTTATAGTAGATGTGTTGTGTCTGGATAAAAATGTAAAGCGAATACCTTTTAAAGCCTGTATGAGTTAGAACTGCAAGTTTAAAATATCTTATTTCAGTGGAAGCAATGAGTGTTAAAAGATATAATGAGCATTAGGAAAACTGATTTGTAATACCATAATTATCTATATGAGAAGGGAGTAGTTTAAATATAAAATGTGCAAATGCTTTAGGAACGCATATTAATTTTTAATGTTAAATTGCTTCAATAACAAACAAAAACATAGTAACATGTTTATTAGCTCTCAAAACCTACAAGAAGATCATAGACTAAATTGTCCAAAAAGCTTTGACAGTGTAAGCAGTTTTATGGGGGGGGGGTCTCATCTTGGGTGGGAGGGGGAATTCAATAATTGCTCCCAGTTTGCAATCATCTGTGAAACTGGTTAGCCAGAGGCCTTTGACATTGACTTTGACATCTGAGAAGTAGATGCCAAAGAGGCGTTTGCCTAGCACAGATCCTTAGAGGCCTTAAAAGTCTCCTTAAGCCTGGTACAAAAAACTACCCTTGCCCTGTCTCCCTCAAAATCCTTCCCTATTGACAAAAACTTACTCCAAATCACCAGCCTTAACAACTCCATTATCGAGGTCGTACCCTCCGCCAAACTTCTTGGTGCAACCATTGATGAACACTCTCCCCTTCTCTCCTTCTTACATTCTGTCAATTTTGCTCGTGACTGTGGTAATATGGTATCCTCTGTTCTGCTAGACTTATCTAAAGCCTTCGATACCATCTCCCATAGTCACCTACTAAATCATCTATCTAACCTCAAATCTGACCTTGAAATTGCAATAATGTTCAATACCTTCTTTACGTCTTCTATTGCTGAGCTAACCAAGACCTTTACCAACAATAACCCTCCACCTCCCACTGCTCAATCCCCCCCCCACTTTTGAACTCAAACCCATCACCACCAAACTAATAAAGAAACTTCTCGCTAAACTCAAACCTTGCTCCAATGCCCCTGACAACATTCCTTCCTCCTTCCTAAAAATAGCCTCTGACAGTATTGCTCTTCCTATCAGCATCCTGATCAATAGATCACTACTTGAATCCTATGTACCCAAACTATGGCGTTCTGCTTTTATTCTTCCACTTCACAAGGGTGGCAAAAATTGTAACACCTCCAATTTCCGCCCCATAGCCATCCTCTCCCCAATCTCCAAAATTCTTGAAAAATGTATCCACTTACAGCTCCTGCCATTCCTTACCAAACACCAACTACTCTCCCCTACACAACATGGCTTCCGTCGAGGACACAGTACCAACTCTCCCCTTCTCTCCTTCTTACATTCTGTCAATTTTGCTCGTGACTGTGGTAATATGGTATCCTCTGTTCTGCTAGACTTATCTAAAGCCTTCGATACCATCTCCCATAGTCACCTACTAAATCATCTATCTAACCTCAACATCTCCCATAAAACTCTTACCTGGTTCTCCAGCTATCTTTCTGATAGATCCCAAGCCATGAAATGGGGCCAGGCCACCTCCACTTTCCTCCCAACCCTCACTGGAGTACCCCAAGGTTCAATTCTTGGCCCATTGCTATTCAATATTTTTATTAACAACTTCCACAAAGCCATACCTAATACCAAAATTGTGCAATACGCTGATGATTCCACTTTGATCTGCCATGCCTCTAACCTAAAAGATCTCCAGTTTCTAACTCAAACTGCTTTTTTTACCACCGAAAATTGGATGCTCCAAAATCACCTCTCACTAAATGCCAACAAAACAAAGATCCTTCTATTATCTCCCTCAAAATCCTTCCCTATTGACAAAAACTTACTCCAAATCACCAGCCTTAACAACTCCATTATCGAGGTCGTACCCTCCGCCAAACTTCTTGGTGTAACCATTGATGAACACCTAAAATTTAACAATCACATCCAGCTAAATATCAAGAAAACCCACATAAAACTAGGCCTACTTTACAGAAACAATCACTTCCTCTCTTCTTCCACCAGACTAACTCTCGCCACAACCTACCTACTTCCCTCTCAACTGTATGGCGCTCCTCTGCTCACTAATTTATCTTCCACACTCACCTCCAAATTGTAAGTATGTTACAATAAAATAGCCAGATTCGCCACAAATGCAAAATCCTCCCTCTCACCACTGCACCTCCCTACACTCTCTAAACTGGCTTGAACTCCCCAATCTACTTAACCTTCACCAAATCACCACAGTACACAAATTATTGTTCCAACCTGCTAAGTGCCCTGCACTATCCAATATTCTGCAACCTTATAACCCCCTCAGACCCCTTAGATCTACCCACCAAAACTTGATCACCATACATAAACCCAAGCACCCTGCTGAGCAGCTTCTGCTATCTTATTCCCTAGCTAAAAAATGGAATGCTCTGCCCTCCACACTGAGGACCTGTGACAACCTTAATAATTTCAAAACTCAATTTCATTCTTACCTCTATCTAAACAGGAAATGCAGCTGTACTCTTCCACCCATTCCTCTCAAGCTCTCCTCAGCCTTTCCCCCAGGCTAGCCTTCTTACCTTCCTAACCTCACTTTAAATTGATGAATATATATGTAACCAAACAGCAAAAGCTAGCCACGATACTATATGCCTGTTTTCACTCCTGAATCTAAACTGTTTATATATATTTTTTCTCACTCCTTTGAATGTTTCTTGTTGCTTGCAATCCCTAACTTCCTTTATTATTAATCATGTAATAAAACTTTGTATTGTGGAGCTTTTCTCCCCGAACCTCCACTGAAAGTATTCTTGTAATTAAACTTTAATGTGTAGCTTTTCTCCCCGAGCCTCCACTAAAGTAGGCTCCCTAAGCCCAGTGAACTAAATTGTAAATATTTTTTTCTCTTTTCTTTAGAATGCTACCTGTTGTTTGTAATCCTAACTTTCTTTGTAATTAATCATGTAATTTTCTTTGTAATTAATCATGTAATTAAACTTTGTATTGTGGAGCTTTTCTCCCCAGGCCTCCACTGAAAACGGGCTCCCCAGGCCCAGTGGACCTCCCCGGTCATCAAACTGGAATAAATAAATGAATGAATAAATAAATAAATAAATTATCTCACAGAACACAAATATGCTTTAATACAATATCAGCCTGGTTTGAACTACCATTAAAAAAAATGAAGCATAAGAAACTGCTTAAAACGAATCTGAAGCATTGACAGTAAGACAAACTAATTCAGTAAGTCATATATTTTAATGAACAAAATTAAACCATTGTATATAAACACATGCAAAAGTTTTATTATTAAAAATGCCTTGTTTTCTCCTCTGGATGTTTTTTTTCTGGATTTCAGACTGATTACCTCTCAGTCAGTTTTTTATACCCAAATTATTTTAATAAAGTCTACTGAATGCGGGCCTCACCCTAGTATGTGTCAAAACCTGATGTGTAAATAGTGTACACATAGTACTGCAAAATGATGTGTTAGAAATAATGTGTTAAAAATATTATTCTACAGAAATGTGTTGACCTTCTAAAAAAGACAGCTATGCCTCTGCATTAGATGGACAGGGTTCTAGTAAACAGTGCTGGCAATAAGCAACTAAAAGATTCATCTATTAAACAGAAAGGAAAGCTACAGCTCTGGAGATGGAATAAACTGGCCTTACAATAGGGGGAGTTGGGTGCCTGAAGCAGTGACTCCGGGAAGTGTACTGTGGAAGAGAACATAAAACCAGAAGGAGAAGGAGCCTGAAACGATCTGGAAATATCCTGCTGAGGAATCCAGACAGGAAGAATCTGCTTGAATTTATTTTGGCAGTAAACTTAAACTGGTACAACAGACTGCAGTGTGTGCATCTTTGTTTCATGTCCTAAAGAAAAGTTTACATCATTGAACTGTTATAGTTGTTTTAGTAAAAACTCATAATGTCATGGTCAAAGTGCCTTTGCTATCTTGTTGCAATACCACACTGGTGGATACACCATTCAAAATTGGCAAATACATTTCTGTTGTTTTAGTAAAAACTCATTATTTCACAGTCAAAGTGCCTTTGCTACCTTGTTGCAATACCACACTGGTGGATACACCAGGCAAAATTAGAAAATACATTTCTGTGCCAAAACATATCTAACCTTTTGTTGCCTGAAATTTGGGCAAATGTTTTTTCCCATATGACGGCATAGCAGTATCATGACATGAACTAAGAGTTTTGCATAGAGTATATTCATGTTATTCCAAGATAACAACAGACAGCAGAATAAATGATGCAGCAAAGGGGAAGATGGTAGTAGCCAAGTCCATGAGCAAACCAAAGACAAAGCCACCTCTTAAATGACTGACCAAGGAAGAGGACCATGAGGCATACCTCATGGCCTTCAAACAGTAACCCCACTAAGAAAGACAGACCTAGAGTAACCAAGCTAAAATCCTCTCAGTTCAGACTGAAAACCGTTAAAGGTCCTCATGGATATGAAGAGAATGAACATCTGCACTATACATTTAAATAAGCATTCATCTCAAGCTGCTGTTACTTCTGACTCACAAACTCAAATGTTGCATAGCAGAACATTTTATCCTACCAAATGGCAAGATCAATTATGAAATTTAAGCATGTACTTAACTTATGGTTAGAACCTAGATGGGTCAACATAATAAAACTAAAATTACAGAAATGTTAGTCATTGAAATATTAAAAAAAAATCTTTACTTTTTTTAAGAAAGTGAGTGTTTCAAACTGACCCTAAGAATACAGAAATTTCTGTTGTACTAATAGAACGTCTCAGCCTATGAAACCATGTTTAAAGGAAAACTCCACCCTAGAACTAAAAAAATCATATTTTTTTTCACTCATTCTTTGTTTCCTGACCTATTTTAACATCTCAAAATCGCTGTAAGTGATTTATTTTTAATTTTAGCCTATTTTCCACACTATGGCTACCAATGGGGATAGATGTATCAATGGGATTTTGTTCTCCCTCAACCCTGTGTCTTTCCCATAATGCTTTGTATGACTCCTGCCAGGCATAAGGAAATAACTTTAAATTCCCATGCCATTGACATATAATTTGGGATTTGTAAGGGTCACTGTTATTTTCTTTACCTTCTGTAAAAGGACTGCTTCTTTTCTGTCTTTAATCGCCCTCATTTACATTTCGCTCAGACTTTGTTTTACACTATACTTAGAAGTTATCCAGCTACAGCCAGAAAAGTAACTAAATTTCAGGCCTTTGTTCAGTATTTTCTTTTGTCATTCAAAAGTAATTGAGATTCCCCCTCCCACACTACTCCAGAGGTGTTAAAACTGTCACTGCACTGAGAGACCCTTGCAGAATCAATTCCTCTTCTTGATGTTCATGTTTATAAGTGTGCCAATGGTAAGTGTGGAACCAAATTATACAGGAGGTTTTGTTGGAAGAATAGTAAATTACATCGGACTAACATGCATCCAAATTATATATATAAGAACATACTGAAAGGACAGTTTCTGCGGGCATTTAGGTTATGCACAGATGATAATAGTCTGCAAAGTGTTTTTGATAACCTCAGCACTGAGTTTTATGAGAGAAGCTATGGCTATAAAGAGGTTAATGGTGTTGCCATAGAGGTCATGGAATTGAAGGAAACACAAGGGAGGCCCTATTTTTCTGAAAGGAAGGAGAAGACTGATACTGTTAAACATACAAGTTGCAGACAACCCAGAATAGGACTTATATTTTCTAGCAATGTGAGGGATGTCTGTATGGCTATAAAAATGAATTGGCCCATTTTACTGATTGATGAGGGGCTAAGAAAGATCATAGGGATGCAACCAAGCTTCTATTTTAAAAATGAAAGGAATCTTAAGCAGAGACTTTGCTTCAAACATAATTCCTTACGTGTTGAACAACCGTTATCTTCTAGGCTAGGCACCTATCCTTGCCGCAGTTGTAAGGCCTGTGATTATATTATAGATACCCCATTCTTTGTACATCCCTGTACTAATATTAAGTATGAATTCAGATTCTATGTTGACTGCAAAAGTAAAGATCTGGTGTACCTTGCCAACGTTAAGGATTGCCCATGTTTTTATGTTGGAAAGACTAATCGTAGTCTTAAAGAAAGAATTTTGGAACATCTGGGTGAAATTAGAAGGAAGATTAAAATGAATGCACTAGTCGAAACAATCAGGGAGGTGGCCTGAAGAGGTGCCCCTCACAATGCGACATTCCAGTGCAGACCTTCTTAGAATCGATTCTTCTCTTCCTAAACTTCGTCCATTGACTGGCGAGTGAAACACTGCGGTACTGTACAGGGCAGTATGGTACTTTTCCTTCAGATGGTTGGTGAACCACGAGATATGAAAATTTCACTGCCGAAATTTCATCTCACCAACATCTAGTGAAAGACAGCAGAGAATTTTCCCACAACTGATCTTCGCGTCAAGACTGGCCACCTTGTCTTAAACATTTGTGGTAAATATTTTCTTCTGTTTTCCTTTTAACAATAAATGCAATTCGTGAAAATGCCAAGAAGTGCACTCAGTCTTTTACTTTTAATGCGTCTGAATCTTATATAAATGTGTGGAATTATTTAAATACATGGTATGACCAGCATGTTAGCACCTGTAAGTCTTTACTAGGGGAAACTGATAATCCAGCATTATGTAAGTAGATCTCTACCTTTGACTGGTATGTAAGTAAGGCTAAAGTGCCACAGGATGTACAAAAATGTGCTATCTGCAATGATTTAAATGTTGCTTTCTGCATGCCTTGTCATAAAAGTATTGTACAAAACCTGGAACACAACCAGGATAAAGTAATGCTTGAAGCACAGACAATGGTTCCTGTTTCTATATATCTTATTGCAAAATATTTGTTAGAGAGTGATGTAGATGTCAAAGTTTGTACTTTAAAGTCTGATTTGCGGGAGGTTAAAGACTGGATTTCTAAAGTTAGCAACCAGCAGGATCTTGACCTCATGGGTCATTTTCAGACTTACTGTGATAAATGTATTGCGTCTGGTAAACTGCATGCTGACACTGCTGAATGTACAAAATAATTTTCTCAGTTTTTGAAAGTCTCACAGACTAAAATTAAGACTTTTACACAAACTGTTACTGAACAGGGCAGTAAAGCTATTGGTATGAAAGAAGGGTTAATGAGTAAAATTGTGTGTTTGCAAGAAAAATATGACAAGCAGCTGGCTGATGCACAGAGTGACGTAACTGTTGCTAAGGAAGAAATAAACACATTACGAGCTCAGTTGGAGACACAGGAATCTGAGGCTGCTAGAGCAACAGACTTAGCTAATCAAGACCTTTTAAAATTACAAGCCCTGTTAGAGGACTATCAATCTAAAGCATTAGAGACTACTGTTACAAGTCCTATCGTTGCCTCAGCAGGCTTTTCTGCTGAAGTTTTTCAGTCTAAAATGTTAAAAACTCTTCCCAAGTGGGACAAACAAAAAGGTATTTTAATAACATGATTATATTTGAAGCTTGGGCTCTTAAAACTGTAGCTACTGTATGGAATGATACACTTGAACGATGAACGCTGTTTCTGGAATTTTATTCCACACCGTTTTATGGCTTATATTCAGCAAAAGCAGTATCCAATACAAACTAAACAATTAAGAATGACAGCAGTATTGTTAGCATACACTAGGGGGCAATCTCTCACGCCAACACTTTTAGATCAGTTTCAAATGACAGTTTGTGACTCTTTAGAAGAGCAAGCCGGACACTATCAGCTGGCATATATGCTAGTCAATGGCAGTGATGAAAAAGATATGAAAGATGTCAGTTTTCAAAAAGATGTTATGCGCTCCTTTTTGGACCATTTAGAAGGTGTCCCAGGGGATATTAAACTTATTTTTGAGGAGTCTTCAAAAACACTCACAGAGTTAGTAAAATTGCTGCAAACATGCATTATGTGTAAAGATAATACTATTCATAAGCAAAAGATTTACACTCCCCGTTCTGCACCCATTGTTAGTGAAGTAAGGGGAAGGGGGCATAGCTGGACAACGACATCAAGGGCAAATCATGCAGGGCCAACAATGGGCAGCATCAGCTCCCCCAGCCACTCAGTTAAATTCTCAAGTTACTCAATTCATAGAGGGTCCTCAAAAGAGACAGCCTATTTGTTATTTCTGTAAACAGGTAGGTCATACTAAAAATGATTGTAAATATTATCACAGATGGCGCCAGGAACAAAAGGCAAAGGGTAAGTTTCTTACCGTAAATAATTTTGATAAGCCACGTGTACCATGACAGCAACAGGAAATGCAGCCAGAGGTACAAACACAGCAGCACACTTCACAGCAATATGTGACAGAGGGTAATAGGGGATTACAGCAGCAACCCCTATATACCACAAACATTCAACAGTCAGTATTCCCAGTATAGCAAAGGGATGGTGTGACACCTAGTGTCAATGTACAAGGTAATATTGTTAGCACACAGGATACAACTGTCCCTTCTGACTTTGTTCCTGATGGTCCAGTAAATCCTAATTATTGGCACCAAATACCTCTGCATCATGAACTTAATCAATCTTCTTATGTTGACTATGAAGAGGCCGAAGAAACACTTTGTGTAATTTGCTTGGTATCCAGCAACGATTTCATGTTTCTTACCATCCCCAGTCTAATGGGATAGTTAAAAAAATGAACAGGACTCTTAAGGAATGCCTTAAAAAAAGCCTGCTTGGAAAAAGGTGTAAATTGGGTAAAACATTTGCCTGGAATCTTGCTGGGTGTCAGAGCAACTCCACACAGTAAAACAGGGATCACACCTTTTGAAGTCATGACAGGTAAAAAAATGCCTGTACAATTGCCATTAGATCCTACTGCTAGTACAAACAGACCATTATTAGAAATTGCACAGCATCAACAATGGTTAAAAGATATTTTTGAATTGTGTCAAAGCTTATCTGAAATGCAAGCATTCAAATTACGGTCAAAGGATCCTGTTATGCCAGAAGAAAACCTTCCCTCTGGGACACAGGTATTGATCAAGATGTTCCAGACAGATGGTCCACGGGATAGTAATTGGCAAGGATCTTTTAAAGTAATTGCTCAGTTAGGATCTCCAGTGTACAAAGTTAAAGGAAAGAAAAAAAGCAAAATGATTCTTGTTCATAGAGATCAGTTGAAAGTCATTAAGTGACTTTATGTTTTGTGGGGGGTTTTGTAGACGCACGGCAAATGCCAGGTCTGAAACAGTTAAAAAAGCATTTATCAAAACAACTCGTGGAAAGGTTATATTATTGTACATAATGAATATTCTGTTTGTTATTGTACTGATTCTACTCATTGGAATCCTTGGGGTAGAGTGTCAAACAAGAGAAATGCAAGTTTAGAAAATAAACAATGACAATAATACTGTACAGCTAGGTAGGAATGTAAATCGTTTTCGTGAACAAAGACAGCAGGACAATTTTATTTGTCCATATAATGCTACCTGTATCTTCGGGTACATAAGGATTTCCAGCAATGTTACCTTTTGGTCCATGGTTAATGGTCATCATTATATTCGACCAAATAGTCCTAAAGTAACCCTTGAATTTAATTCCAAAGTTTCTATTAAATGTTGTCAGTTTCCTATATTTTATTTGGGAAAAGGAGAAAATTCAAAGAAATATCCACCATCAATGCAATGGCTAATCTTCACCTATGTGAAGAAGTGTGGTAATCATATTATACAGGGAATTAGTATTCCTCCCAGTAATACGAAAATACAACTAAATTTTACTACTGGAGTTTCTGTAATATGTACTAATGTCTAAGTCATTACAGGCCACATACATTGGGCATATGTTCTATCAATATTAACAAGGTAAACCTTCCTCTGTTCATACAGACCATTTGGTTAAAATCCCTTCTACCTGTAAAATAGCAGGCAGACAGTATCAAAAGGTTGTGGTACATTTTAACATTAGATTACCAGACACAGGCAGGTGCCGATATAAAAGGGCATGGTACAATACTCTGTTAGGAGGCCTAGGTATAGGCATGGGAGCTATTAATGCAGCTGACATAGAAATTCCGACTAATCGATTAAAAGTAGTGGGGGAAGATATCTCTCATCATATATCTTGGACTCCAGAAATATGGAAGACACACCTGCACAATATAAATTATCAGCAGCAATTTTTAGACCATTATGATGCTATGCAGCTACAACAGTTAAAATGTGATGGTAACATGACAATGTTTGTAAATTGGACAAAATGCACTATGCAATCTTTGTATGTGGAAATTCAGAAAAATGGAGTACAAACTGAACTTATGTTACAAAATGAAAATGTTTGGCGACAATTGTTTAACAAATGGATACCTGATACCGATTGGATTGGGTTATTTACTGAAGTAACATACTAATGTACTAACATACTAAACCTACTAGGGTTGGGAGGATGGCTTAATGGCTAAGGTATTGGCCTTACAAACACAAGGTGCAGGGTTTGAGTCACACAAGGGATAATTGGTTAGGCTTAAAATGGCTTGCAAGGCCAGTTAGCTTAGTACTAAAATTAACCACACTTTTCGGCCACAAAATCAAGACTGAAACACTAAAGGTGGAGGAGTGTCCATATTCACACCTCCAGGCTAGTTGCCCAACAGAATACATCTGAAATTCTGCAGGTGCAACTAACACTAGGTAAGACTGCAGTCCAAATTGTAGCTTGCTACAGATCCCCCACTATGCACCAAGATTCTCACTACACCTTTCTAAACATACTGGAAAATATTAAGATACAACCAAACACCCTAATACTGGGTGATTTCAACTACCCTGCCATTAATTGGGAAAACTACTCGGGTACCAACTCCTTTTCCCAACGGTTCTTGGAATTCATAAATTCCAACGCCTGGACCAACTAATCCATTGTCCCATTAGGGGCTCCAATATCCTAGACCTGGTCATTACCAACATGGGAGATAGATGCTCCACACCAGTGATCACCCCCTCATTGGTCAGGTCTGACCATAAGCAAATCACCCTTGACATCCACATCCCACCCCCATCCCCCAGTAAGGAAACTGCCTTAAAAAACTTCTCCAAAGCCAACTTCATGCTACTGAAGTCAGAAGTGACAAACTTCACAACACCCACGGAGATGGGATCTGGAAGTTCGACTGCAGAATTCTACATTAAGGCACTGTACGAGTACATCCACTTGTGCATGAATCGTGCCATCCCAAATAGAACCAAGATGCTCTCCTTCAAAAAAAGGAAGCCAATCTGGTGGTCCCCTGCTATAAACAAACTATACAATAGAAGGAAGAAACTGTTGCAGAAAAGAGGAAAATCCCAGGATGCAAAAAACTCCCTCACCAGCCTCAGTAAGAAGCTGAGATCCCTCATAAAATCCTCAAAAACTAGTTATGAAAATAAAATTGCCAAAGATTCCAAAAACAACCACAAGGCATTCTATAGTTATGTCAAGAATCTAAATGGCAATGCTCAGATCTGCTCTGAGCTACAACAGAATGGCATTAAATATACTGATCCCAAGGATATTGCCAATATCCTGGCAGATCGATTTAGTGCCAACTTCACCCCCCTCTCACCCCCTAAAGGGCCCATCTCAATACCAAAAGATTGCTAAATTCCGATAATCACGGCCACACAGGTAGAAACTGCACTCTCCAAAGCTAAGAATACAGCATCCATGGGACCAGATGACATCCCAGGCTGTGTACTACATGAACTACAAAATGAACTGGCACCTCACCTAAGTGTCATGTTTAATCATAGCCTCACCTCAGACTTCGTGCCGGCTGAGTGGCACACAGCTACAGTTATCCCGCTCCACAGGGGAGGATCGCCTTGGATCCCGGGAACTACCGTCCCATCAGTCTGACAAACCTGATCTGCAAGGGCATGGAACGCATTATCATGGAACTTATAAACAAAGACATTGGCAACCTTCAAAAACTGGACTCCACCTAGTTTGGGTTTGTGAAGGGCCGATCTTGTCTCCTGAATCTGATTGACTTCTTCGAATCAGTCTCCAGAGCTGTGGACGAGGGTAAGGCGGTCCACACAGCCTATCTGGACCTCGCCAAGGCCTTCAACACCATCCCCCACTCTGGAATCATAGATAAACTTACTAAGCTGGGCATAAATCCCTACGTCACTCGATGGGTTGCCAACTGGCTTACTGACAGAACCCAGACTGTAAAAGTAGCTTACTCCAAATCCAGCTCCAGACAAGTGACAAGTGAAGTACCTCAGGGTTCAGTGCTGGGACCACTCTTGTTTGGCATCTACTTCTCTGAAGTACAGGCCAACACTAAGGGACTCTGGCTAACAAAGTTCACAGATGACTGCAAACTGGGAGCCATTATTGAATCCCCAAATTATGTGGATATTCTACAAAAGGGCCTTACAGAAACAGATGCCTGGTGCCAGAGCCATGGGCTCAAGCTTATTGCCAAGAAATATATAGTTATCCCCATTGGAAAAAAACATGTACCCATGAATTACCACATAGGTGGCAGGACACTAAACATTGAAAGTGTGATGAGAGACTTAGGGACACAGGTGGACAGTGGTCTCACTTTCGATAACCACATCGCCACAACAGTCAGGAAATCCTTCTATGTGGCACACCTCATCAATAAGGGCTTTTCATCCAGAAAAAAGGAGGTCATTGTCCCACTGTACTCATCTCTCATTAGACCCATTATAGAGTATAATGCCCCATTTGGTATGTACCTCACAAGACATCTGCAACAGCTGGAAAGGCCACAGAAATACCTCACTAAAAGAATCACAGGCCTAAAGCAGATGCCATATGCTGACTGTCTAAAAAAACTCCAGCTATACTCTGTGGCATATCGTCTACTCAGAGGCGATCTCTGCTTAACATACAAGACCATGTCAAACCCTGAGCTGCTGGACATGCTCCACTTAAAGAAATCCCAATCCCTCAGAGCCACATGCTCCAGGGATCTAAACCTTGTCATCACAATGAACAAAACATGCTGGAGGGATAGGTTCTTGACCCAGAGACTCCCCATACTCTGGAATAGACTGCCCATACAATCAAGCAGAGCGCCTCATTGGCCCTCTTCAAAAGAAACCTTGATGATTGGATGGGAGATAAAAAATTCTCCCCGGGGATCATGTCAGTCGCCCTGCTAGACAGGGGTCCAGAGAAGTAAATATTATGGGAAGAAATATCCAGGGAATTGTTATGGCTAGGCTTGCATAGGCCCTAGGGCCAATAGCCTAGTACCAACCTATGAACCTATGTACTCCACAATATTGTACAGGAAATTTTATGCATTATAATGTTGCTGATACCACTATTATGTGTCAATTTACTGTGTTACCTATGATATTTCTTGTACCAGAAGAGTATGAGTATTGGTTGCCACAATTTGAAGGTAATTATATAGATATGAGAGGAAAAACACATAAAACTGAGTATTATACACAGACTGAAAATGGATTAATTTGTGGACAGCATTCACCTGTATATGAACCATGATTACTGCAGCATTCTGTTAATTTGTGTAAATGGACTATTATGCCTTCTTCTTTTCAAATGTTTATAGAAGTGGCTCCTCGGTATATTTGTCTGATTACAGATCAAAATGTAGGTCATCATTTAAAATTACCTTTTGTAGGATATTTATCACATGTTGATTTCCTTTCATGGACTAATAAGAGCTATGTGTTTATTGAACCCACAGAAGTAAATATTTCCAAGAACTGGAATTATGACTTAATACAGCTTCCCAATATATCTGTATCCATGGATAATTAAAAAAAAATAATGAACAATAATAACATTCTCATAGAATATTTGGAAAAAAAGAAATACAAGTATTCTGTATTATGAGGCATTAAGCATCATTGCATAAGATAATCTACTTAGCTTGGCTGAAAAGACCAAAAAAGACACCCCTCACAACTGGTGGGATATCTTTACTGGTTGGTAAAAATCAGAAACAAATCTGTTAAATTGGTTGATACATCCTGTATAAGTAGTGTTAGGCAATATAGTCATACTGACTATCTGGAATTGCTACCTAAGTTGTCATTTGCGAAAAACTTATAGAGTGCAGCAAATCATGATGGTTAATCTGAATAAACTGGAGAAGGTTTCAATGTGTACAGTTAAAGAAAAAAATTGAAAATGAACAGTCATTTTCCACTTTTTAAATAAAAAGAACAAATACTGATAAAATATAAAATGTCCACATGCAGGTAGAGAAAACAGCCGAAAGTATCCACAGTCTCTGTCACTTCAATTACGAAATCCAATTCCAGTAGGGTATAAAAAGTTATTTATTCAGCTAGCAAAAGTTAGCGCTTTCACCAAAAAGTCTTTCTCAAACTACAAAGCTGCCATTTAAAAGCATCATTTAAATATGTAAAAAACAAAGCTGATAGGTTCAAAGTTAATTAATCAAATATGCTAAATACTGCATCATTGATTCATTTAAAATGGTATACATTCATTATAACCTATACATACATAGAGTCACAATCCACACTAAAACATTTAAAATATACAATACCCTAAACATACAAATATATAATATATATATATAATAAATATAAATAAACATATAATAGATAAAACCAAAAATTTTAGTGTCTAAAAAGTCTTCTCTTTTTTAGAAGTGGTTTCACTTGTGTTTTGTCATTTAGTCCAGGCTTCTTATCTGCTCTCAGCCTGACTATCCATCTGAGCTCAGTCTCTTGTAAGCGAGCATCTACATCCCCACCTCTAATATCTGATAGGACATGTTGCATGACACTAAAAACAAAATAATGTTCAGCACCCATACTTTTAACATGTTTTGCAAGTGCGTTATGTTCGGACCCAATTCTAATACTATAAACATGTTCCCTGATGCGCTCCCTAAGCTGTCTGCACGTCTTACCTACATAGAAAGACATGCATGAGACGCACCAGGCTAAGTACACCACATTCGTAGTTGTACAGAATGTGTTGGTCCTAAATTCATAAACTATCCCAGTAATGGGGTGTGTGAAGGTCAAACCTAAATCCACATACTTGCATTGATTGCATTTACCACAGGGCTGAGTGTTAAAACTACCATTCCTTATATTCAATGTCCTACGAACCGATCTGTCACAGAGTTTATTCTTAATGTTTTGTTTGTTCTTATATGTAAAACTCGGATCCTGTCCCACCACACCGGATAACTCTTCATCCAACTTCAAGACGTCCCAATGTTTCCTCACTACCCCTCTAATGATACTAACATCCCTAGTAAAATACATAGGGATCCTAAGGGGTTCTATTTTACCAATAGAATCAACCGGGTTAACACCCTTCCAATCAGAAAAATAGGGTTTAGCCGAGCCTTCTCTTAGAGAGTTAACTAACTCTATATAATCTCTCCACATCCCTAGTGGTGTATTGTCTTTCCAAAAGCCTACTTTTAAGGGCAGACATCTCCAAAGAATAATCTGTTGTACTAGAGTTTAAACGTGAAGCCCTCATAGACTGCCCTTTCATTATGTTTTCAAAAACATACCTTGGATGCATGCTCCGCCGATGTAATAGAGTGTTCCTAAAACATGGCTTTCTATGCATGGAAGTATTTAATAGGCCATTAGCAAGTCTATTAATACTAACATCCAGGAATGATATACTTGACTTAGAATAATTCACTGTGAACTTAAGAAAATCTGTAAGGCCATTAAGCTCTTCCACAAACTGGATCAGAGATGCCTCACTACCTTTCCAAATTAGGAAGAGGTCATCTACAAATCTTCTATAATAGCCTACATTCTCACTGAAACCAACCATAGGAAACAGTGATTCCACTTCCCAGTCAGCCATAACCAAATTGGCGTAGCTATTGGCACATGATATGCCCATATCTACGCCATCCTTTTGCACAAAAATTTTGTCATCAAAGACAAAAACATTATTTTCCAGGACAATCTCCATAAACAGGGCAATAATGTCTATAAATTCTTCGTCAAAATCAGAATTCCTCTTTATATAGCGTTGTAGCCTCAGCACACCTTCAGTATTGGGAATAACTGTAAATAGACTTACCACATCTAGTGTCACAAGTATGTAAAACTCCTTATCATCCAAAATGGCCATATATTCATATAGATCAATTAAGAATTGTTTGCTATCCCTTAATGGATATTTATTGGAATCAACCAAAGGCCTAAGGTAAAATTCCAATAAGATGGAAAAGGGTTCAATCAGCCATCCCTGTTCTGCGACAATAGGTCACAGTGGAGGATCAATCAAGGACTTATGAACCTTAGGCAGTCCTTTTATTTCTGGTATGCGTGGATTACTAACTTTTAAATACCTCAACAATGTATCAGGTAAAAGCTGATTCTGATACAAATCCTCAAGTGTATCACAGACTTGGAAAACTTTAATTCCTACTTCATTAAGACTAATAATGTTATAAAATTCAGTATTACTAAGCATTAAATTCATATTGCATACATACTTGTCCGTATCCATAACCACTATCGGTCCCCCCTTGTCTGCCTGTCTAATAATTATTGACTCCTCATTCCTCAGATCATTCAATGCCTTCCTTTGCAGGTATGATAAGTTATACTTCTTGGACCTAGATCCATACTTCTTCTTCTCACTATAATACTTATATAAGTCATCTTCGACCAATTTAGAAAAAGTATCCAGCAGGGGGTGCAGCACAGGCATGTATAAACTATTGGGGCGAAACTTCCCTAAACCATCACTAACTGCTATTCCATCATAAGCTCCAAAATCCAATTTCAACTGTGCTTTCCTAACAAACATCTTGATATCCAATATGGAATCTGTGACATCACTATCACAGGTAGGTATGTAACTCAGACTTTTATTCAGGACTTCTTCTTCATATACACTCAACAATCTATCAGACAAATTAACTACTAACGATCCCCCACTTTTTCCCACATCTTCTTCAAAGTTGGCCCCGTATGCTCCCCTCCCGACCCCTTGCGTTTGTTCCTCCCTCTGCTCTGAGACCTCCGTCTCCCAAGAAAGGTGTTGTCGGCTATGGGGAAAGGGGTGGGAAAGGGCATCCCAGCTTGTATAGCAGGAGTATTTGTTCTTGTTGTTGGGGTCTTCTTCTTTACCACAGGTTCAACCTGTACTTTACTTGGATCTATAATATCACTTTGTGCTTCAGTATTAGTAGTAGTAGCAAACAAGTCATTAATAGCATTCACATTTCCATTCCTATTAACAGCATTACTAACAACTATGTCAGCATTCAAATTGCTAGTATCATTTCCCAAGGACATATGAGGATTATTAACTTCCATTACATCATTTACATTTACAGACACATCAGTGGTTAATGCAGACTCAGCGACATGTACAACACCAGTATTCACAACAGAGCCAAAATTTGTACCCCTATTAAGGGCATTTCTATTATACTGTCCATTATTAAGTCCTTCATTCGTACGTGGCCAAGTAAAGACATGGCCTAAACGAAAATCCTGTAAGTCTCTCATTAACTTATTCTTCTTCTGTTCGAGAAGTCGCTTCTCGAACAGTTGTACATTGTCCAACAAACGTTCTATGCCAAATTGCGCTTTGGAACAGTTATACTTATCAAGAAACTTGTTATACTGTTCATTAACACTACTACGCAGTGCCGCTTCTTCTGCAGCATGAAACTCATTTAAGAGTTTCATATAATCAAAACTTAGAGTCAAATTTAACTGCTGCCACTTATGTAATAAAACAGGGAAGGCATTACCTGACATTGGCATTTTTAACACGCGCAAGCCTCGTGGCACAACGCGTTTCGCTATACAGGCTTCAAAATGTTGCATTTGTAGCTGCAATTTCTTAAGTTTTATAAAATCCAGCTCCAACCTGTTCAGGTCTGTCCCTAGTTCAGCTACCACATCGGCATCAACATTTCCTAGGTCCAGTACATAACTGAGCAGTAAATTCTCGGTTGCTACCAGGTAGTCATTGAAGCGGATGGACTTCCGGGTCATCGGTTCAGCTTCTTCAAGCCTATAAGGTAATTCCGCATTAACAGCAGTCTCTGTTACGGCCATCTCCCTCTGTTGGTAACGAAATAAAGTATAACAAATCAAAGCACAACAAACCAAAGAAGGGACCAACTCTCCTGCATCCAAGTATAAAAATACTGATAAAATATAAAATGTCCACATGCAGGTAGAGAAAACAGCCGAAAGTATCCACAGTCTCTGTCACTTCAATTACGAAATCCAATTCCAGTAGGGTATAAAAAGTTATTTATTCAGCTAGCAAAAGTTAGCGCTTTCACCAAAAAGGCTTTCTCAAACTACAAAGCTGCCATTTAAAAGCATCATTTAAATATGTAAAAAACAAAGCTGATAGGTTCAAAGTTAATTAATCAAATATGCTAAATACTGCATCATTGATTCATTTAAAATGGTATACATTCATTATAACCTATACATACATATAGTCACAATCCACACTAAAACATTTAAAATATACAATACCCTAAACATACAAATATATAATATATATATATAATAAATATAAATAAACATATAATAGATAAAACCAAAAATATTAGTGTCTAAAAAGTCTTCTCTTTTTTAGAAGTGGTTTCACTTGTGTTTTGTCATTTAGTCCAGGCTTCTTATCTGCTCTCAGCCTGACTATCCATCTGAGCTCAGTCTCTTGTAAGCGAGCATCTACATCCCCACCTCTAATATCTGATAGGACATGTTGCATGACACCAAAAACAAAATAATGTTCAGCACCCATACTTTTAACATGTTTTGCAAGTGCGTTATGTTCGGACCCAATTCTAATGCTATAAACATGTTCCCTGATGCGCTCCCTAAGCTGTCTGCACGTCTTGCCTACATAGAAAGATGTGCATGAGACGCACCGGGCTAAGTACACCACATTCGTAGTTGTACAGAATGTGTTGGTCCTAAATTCATAAACTATCCCAGTAATGGGGTGTGTAAAGGTCAAACCTAAATCCACATACTTGCATTGATTGCATTTACCACAGGGCTGAGTGTTAAAACTACCATTCCTTATATTCAGTGTCCTACGAACCGATCTGTCGCAGAGTTTATTCTTAATGTTTTGTTTGTTCTTATATGTAAAACTCAGATCCTGTCCCACCACACCAGATAACTCTTCATCCAACTTCAAGACGTCCCAATGTTTCCTCACTACCCCTCTAATGATACTAACATCCCTAGTAAAATACATAGGGATCCTAAGGGGTTCTATTTTACCAATAGAATCAACCGGGTTAACACCCTTCCAATCAGAAAAATAGGGTTTAGCCGAGCCTTCTCTTAGAGAGTTAACTAACTCTATATTCCTCTCCACATCCCTAGTGGTGTATTGTCTTTCCAAAAGCCTACTTTTAAGGGCAGACACCTCCAAAGAATAATCTGTAGTACTAGGGTTTAAACGCGAAGCTCTCATAGACTGCCCTTTCATTATGTTTTCAAAAACATACCTTGGATGCATGCTCCGCCGATGTAAAAAAATCTGTTAAATTGGTTGATACATCCTGTATAAGTAGTGTTAGGCAATATTGTCATACTGACTATCTGGAATTGCTACCTAAGTTGTCATTTGTGAAAAACTTATAGAGTGCAGCAAATCATGATGGTTAATCTGAATAAACTGGAGAAGGTTTCAGTGTGTACAGTTAAAGAAAAAAAATTGAAAATGAACAGTCATTTTCCACTTTTTAATAAAAAGAGGGAATTGTGAGAGTAAAGAACAGGTTAAAATGGATTTCTGTGGATTTTTCTGAAAATGTAAAATAAATTATCCTGCATTTCAGTGTGTAGAGTGCACTCAGTTTGAACTCATTTACCTAACTTGCCAAAACTATATAGCTTGGCATTCATTGTTAATAAGAATCATAAGTAAAATATTTTATCTCTTATAAACTATGCAGCTTGTGAAATTTATTATCTACAAGCAGGTGAAGACAAACTCTTGTATGCAGCTGTGTCTCGTCAACATGATACACAAGATAGGCCACGTACAAAAGGAGTTATACTTCAGGAACAGAATGTTTAAAATATGGAAAACAAATTGTCAGCAGACCAGCTTCAAAGGAAAGACTTATTATTCTGGTAAATTCTCTAAACTGCTGATGCAGGCAGAAAAGACACTATAAAGATTGGGACTTTTTCTTTTGTATCAGAGACTTTGATTTTTCTATTCTTGCATACCTAATGCTGTAAGCTGAAGTACGTTTTGATGTATATACCTTTCATTGTTAAGCTAGATGTAAACCTCGTGTGCAGTAAATGAATGTTGTAACAGCAGAACTGTCTCAGTGTTTTCATTGAGTAAAGGTACAGACTACTTAAAAAGTGTAGTTTAACATTAATCATACTTTTCTCTTTAGAGTGGTACAATTAACTTCTAAGAGTATTAGGGGAGTATGTGTTGTTAACAAAACAGAGAACAGTGAGTTGAAATGGATCATCACCCTGTATGCAGATAGAGGCTTTGGTTTGAATGACAATATTTCACTTAAACCTTACTTGCTTTTAAGGAAGCTTAAATCCTAATTAGTTGTCATGGTAACAATGATGAGGGTTAGGCAGCTTTGGCTTGCTAATTGATTTGCCTATTTATTGATGCAGCTTAATGTGTTTGTTAGTTGGTCTGAAGAATTACTGTATATATGAAAGAGCTCACCTTTATTTTATTTTGCATATTAAACGTCTTCATCGGCTGTGTTGTTCGCTCATTTTCTTTTTTCAACTCATTTCAGTGCAGATGACCTTTCATGGCTGACAGTCCATCCTGAGTTTGTTTAGCCACTACAGTAGCTCTCCCCTGGGATGTGTTAAAACTGATATTGTGTAAATAGTACTCTGATATGATGTGTTAAAATGTCTTGTAAATAATGGTATAAATAGTGCTGGTACAGAAAATGTGTTGTTTTTTTAAGAAAATGCAAGTATATCCCTCCATTAGTTAGAGAGGTTCCTTTTGCTGATAAAAAAGTAATTACCCAGTTAGTTTGATTTATTAAAAGGAGAGTTATGGCCCTGCTTAGGTAGTTTTGTGCCTGGATTTGCAGTTTTAGGAAGTATATTATGTAAGAAGAGAGGCAACCTAAAAAATCCAGAGGCAACTCTGGCTATAGTCTGATGAAGAATTTGACCAGTAGGAAGCTTACTCAATTTATTTTGGGACTAATCAATAGTGTGAGAGACAGCAGATTTATTTCTGTTTCAATGTCCTGAACAACAGTTTGCTCTACTGAACTTTTCTTTTGTTGTTTTAATGAAGATTTTTTTTTTATGGACAAAGTGCCTTTGCTGCCTTTTTCTGATACAGTCTTTGGGAAATCTCACGTGCACCTAAAAAGTAAAGCAATTTATTTTTGTATAACATAAATTAATGCATTGGCAAAGAGCTGGCACAACCTAGTCCAAGTAATATTCAACTGATTTGAGCAAGTAGGGATTGATTCAGTGTTTATCTATGTGTACTTATATTCAATACATTTTTTACTAAATTAACATTTCTGAGCTACCTACTATGGATATCTTCTCTTTTTTTCATAATGTTTTAATGTAGCTCCTCCTTATAATTTTGCTGCTAAAATCAAAAACAGTTGACAAAACTGTACAATTTAAATGTCTAAATCTAAAAATAAGATGTCATATATGTGGTTAAAGTACAAATTAAATGCTACATAAAATGCAATGTACAGACTTGCATTTTATGTATGATGTGGCTTTTTACTTGAGTGCTTATTTCAAATGTGTTCTCTAAAATACATGTACGGACAATTAACTTTTCATTTCTCTGTCTAATCTGGGGAAAAACAAATTGGCAGTAAAGTAAAAAATCTTCTAAAGATAGAAATGGCTCTCAAAAATGGCCAGATAAACTCTAACTAGTATGACTATGGAACAGGGACTGCTCCTATTTTTGAGTGTTATTTAGAGAATTATGTGTGTTTAAAAGTTATGTGCATTAAAATTCAACAGGATATGGAGAGATGTAAATAAACTTCACATTTTCTTTCATTAGGTATTAAAATGGTTGTCTCAGGAAAATGAGATGTGCTTTAAGTTAATGCAGAATAATTAATATTTCTCAGCTCAAAAGCTAAGCTATAAAACTCCTACTTTTCTTAAACTGATACTAGTTCTTGTCAAAAATGTACCATATTTCATTAAGGATAATTAGGAGTAAACCATTGCAGTCTCAAATTGCTGAGGTTATAAAAAAGCCCTGGTTATTTATCTCCTTCTTTCATAATGTGCATGCAGGCTCAGGTTGAAATAATAAATAATTTATTTTGTAGAGAGAGCATATATATGGTATTGAAAGCTGGTTTGTCAAATCCAACCACTCAAGGTTATACACTTCTAAAATGTGCACATTTAAAAAAAAAAGTTCATCCAGGCTTGAACTACAGCTTTTGCTTTTGTTAATTTTATTTGCAAATTAAAAAAAAAGAACTCCTTACTAAAAATACTCTATAATAAAGATTACGGGAGATATTCATTGTTGTTTCAGCACAGGAGCAATTCAGAAATAGCAGTTGCACATGAGTACAGCTATTAGAACCACTCTGCGAAGAACTTATGCAAATAAAGAAATAATGTAAATGAGAAATTTATGAAACATCCGTGACTATTCTATGCAAATGAGGTACTCTTCCCAGCTTTATGAGATTTATAGTAACCTTTGATCCTCAAATGTAGTGTGAGCAGCTGGGCTATAAGAAGCAAATCCTCACTTTTTCTATCTACTCTGCAATTTGTGAAGATGTTTCTTTTGCTGCCAGTCCAGTTGCATCCCACTGTGTGTTGCTCATTTTGGTCCCCACAAAACCCAGTGTGTATATTAGAACTCAGCAGCCTAGGAGAGGAAGATAAAAAGGTTACTCATCTCAACTTTGCCAAGCAAGAATAATTAGACAAGTTTAGAGTGGACAGACAGGCATAATATGGGCTTTGGTAAGTGTCACTCATCTTGGTTTATTGTTGAAGAAGAACAGGGGGGGTAGGTCATTTATATGTTTTATTATACAGAAACACATCAGGATGGATAACAGCAGTACAAAATATAAACAAACTGATTAACTGACAGACTACACAGACATGCATGCTTACATTTCAACAACTTACTACAAAATGTCAGTCGGGCTCGCACGTGCTCAGTATTTATACACTTGTGCGAGCCCATGGTAAGCATCTTAAAGGTATATATACATACATACTAATCTACATCCTCTCTCTTTAATGAATTGCCCACAATAAAATGATATTTGGAAACGAGACATGCAATTGTATAGACACTAAGAAATAAACACAACACTTATGTCTTTATGTCCAACTTGCCGTGTATCTGGAACATGGTCTGTAAAGGTGACCTGATCTAGAGATATAGCAATAAGAACTGGGTTTAGCAATAGGGGCAGTCATTGGTGAACAAACATATTCTTTAGTTTGGGGATTCTTCTCAGGAACAGGGATATTTACTGGAACATTCTCTGGAACTGGAACACTAGATAACTCACTCTGAGATTTAGTGTCTTTCTCGCAGGTATGATACTGTAATACAGGCTCGGACACCAGGACCAAATGTTTCCATTTCCACCTAAACTCTACTCCTTGTGATTACACAATGTACGATCTGGGCTCTGGACATACATTTTTCATTACATCAATCCAATCAAAACCTTTGGAGGTCTGCATCCTCACTATCTCTCCTTCTCGTAATGGATTGAGCAGTTTGCTGGCCTTATCATAACAGGACTTCTGGGTTAAGCACTTCTTTAACAGATTGGTTCTCACTGATCTGTTGCTCTTGACACATGGAACCAGTAATGAACTATTAACTGGTAGTGTGGTTCTAGTTTGTCTTGACAGAAGTCTCTATGCAGGTGAACCAAGATGTTTATCACGAGGAATGTTTCTGAAATTCAAGAGATTCAGAAAAAACATCACTATTGTCTCATTCTGACTTCTCTAGTAATTGTTTCACACTTCAAACTGCACGTTCTGCCAAACCATTTGACTGCGGGTACTCAGGGCTACTTGTAACATGAGTAAAGTCCCACTCTTCAGCAAATCTTTTGAACTGCTATCTTGCAAACTGTCTAGCATTGTCAGAAATAACTTTGTGCAGACTACCATAGACTGCAAAATGACACTAACTTAGTAATGACAATACTGGATGTTAGATTAGGAAGTAGATCAATCTCGAACCATTTTTATTAAGAGTCTACTAACACCAAGTAATGTTGACCATTCCATTCAAAAATGTCTGTAGCTACTGTCGACCAAGGTAGTTCAGGAATCTGGTTTAGCTGAAGTGGTTCTTTCTGTTGATGTGTCTTAGTACTATTACATACAGAACAAGATGAAAGTACTCTCTCAATGTCCCTTGACATAGAAGGCCAAAATACTAGTTCTCTTGCCCGTCTTTTGGTAGAATCAGTTCCTGGGTGGCCACGATGCAAGATGGTAATTTACTCTTGTTGCAAGGATTTTGGAACAATCACTTTTGGACCTTTCATGATGATACCATTGTCAAACAAAATCTCATCTCTGTAAGGAAAATAAGGTTACAGGTCACAAGGTAAATAAGACTACTTTGATGGCCATCCTCAACTGATGAAGAACTAGATCTGAGGCTGTATGACTCCTTAGCTCATCAAGATGTATGAAACAAAAACTTCTCACTTCCATGACTTCAAAATCAAGCTTGTCATTTTCATGCTGTTCAGTTGTATTTCTGGTTGATCTGGATAAAGTATCAGCAAGATAAAGAAGTTTGCCTTTTGTGTAGACAAGACTGAAATTATACTTTTGCAATTTCAACATTGTGCATTGCAATCTGGCAGGAGCTGTATGCATAGGCTTTCTCAAAATAATGACTAGAGGTTGGTGGTCAGTTTCAATCTGGATAGGTCTACCATAAATATAGAACAAACAAGGAAACCACCAAACCAGATTCAAAAGATGATCACAAGAGCCAGGGCACACACCAGTCCAATAGTATTACGAGGATAGATTTATTATCAAAAAAACTGAGTGCTTTCGTCTCTGACCATTCAGCGACTTTATCAAGATCTAGAGGGTTTGGGATCAGTTTCAGTCTGGATAGGTCTACCATAAATATAATCATGGAACTTTGAACATGCAAACACAGTTGTCAAGAACTCTTTCTCTATTTGCGCATATTTCATTTCAGTTTGCAATAGAGTTCTGGACACATAGGCTGCTGTTCTCTGCACCAAGACCAAATTTCGAAGCATCACAAGAGAGAGTAACTGGTTTGTGAACATCATAGTATCTGAGAGTTGGTAGACTAGCAATTTTCTGTTTCAGGACATCAAATGCTCTCTGGTGTTGCTCTGACCATGAACAAGATACATCTTTGCATGTCAGCTCTCCAAACCATGCTGAAAGTTAGCTCAAGTCTGGAATGAACTTGCCTAGGTAGTTAACCATGCCAAGAAAACATTGTAGGGCTTGAACATTGTCAGGAGCTGGCATCTCGAGAACAGCAGTTTGTTTGGAAGAATCTGGTTGTAAGCCTGAAGTGATAAATAAATGACCAACATAAGTTTACACTTCTGAGGATTTAGCTTAAGGTTCACTTCACATGCTCTTTCCAGAACTTTCTTGAGGTTTCTGTCATGCTCGGCTTCACCATTACCACCTACTAGAATATCATCTACTATAATAGCACATGGATAACCCAAAAAAATTTGTTCCATTGTACATTGGAAGACTTCACTGGCAGAAGTATTCCCAAATGACATTCTCAAAAATCTATACCTGCAAAAAAGAGTACTGAAGGTAGTTAACAATGAGGATTTTCAGTCAAGCAAAATTTGCGAAAATGAACTTGTTGCATCTAAGACAGAAAAAACAGTGGCAGCGACTTCGACTGTACACATTGGATGATGAGGTCTTTTCAGCGCTTTGTTCAAATCTCATGGATCAATACATATTCTGATATCATGTGAGCTCTTCTTATGAGCAGTGATCATGGAAGATACCCATTCAGTAGGTTCATCGACTGGACAAATTACACCTTGCTGCACCATTTTATGTAGCTCAGTCTTGACTCTGTTCTGCATAGCTACTAGTACTTTCTGGGCTGGCCAGAAAACTGGGCTGACTTCAGGGTCAAACTTCATGGAGTACACAACCGGAGTTTGCTAAGTTTGTCTTTGAAAAGATCAGCATAGGTGGAAAAAATACACTGGGTATAATTAGAACACCTTATTTTCCTTACAGCTTACATGGTGGATTTCCTTATTAAATGAAAGTAGTCCCATTTTCAAACTGTCTCGTCTGAGGCCTAATAATGACTGTACCTGCCTTTTGACTAAGTAAAATTGCAAGTCATAGCTGTTACCAGCAGAGTAACATGAAAGCACTACTGCCTTTGGTTTGAATTTCTTCATCACCATAAGCAACAAGCTTCGCACACTTTGCCAAATCAAGCTTCTCACCAGCACATACTGTAGCAAATGTTTCTGCTGACATAACATTGCACTTTGAACTTGTGTCAACTTTGAGCTCTATGGGTCTTCCATTTATCCAAACAGTGCAAAATGCTTCATTCCTTGCCCATAAATCTACTGCATTTACTGACACACCATCAACATAAAAAGTAAGGTCACAGCTTTCTAATTGATTAACTTGTCTCTTTGAATGCTCCCTTTTAATAAAAGAATGAGCCCCATTTGATTTACAAAATCTTTGGAAATTACTGCTTTTTACATCTGTGGCAGTGCTGATCAAAAGCTAAGCACTTTTCTCTCTTAGATACATGATTGCCACCACAATTACAACAGTTGACTATGAGGTTAGGTGAGGGTTCATGCTTTGATTTTGCTGACTAACCCTTGTGCTTCACTGAAACTGTGCATACTCTGGAATTTCAAGAAACGTGCAGGGTTTTGCAGTGCCTGTTGCAGGGCTTACAGTTCCTGCCATGTGCTTGGGCCTGTTTCTTTTAACCACATACTGCATGCTATCAACATGAGCACTAGAGGATACTGGAAAGCATGCATTTCTCATTTGTAAGCATATTTGTGTGCTTTTCTGTAAGCTTACATATCTGACAAATCTCAATGGCCTTATTCAAAGTTAAATCACTGTCACAAAGCAAAATCCTTCTCACAGCATCGTCTTTAATACCAACACAAGTCTGTCTTTTATCAACTCATCCCTTAAATCACCAAAGCTACATGTTTTAGCTTTATTTCTCAAGTCAGTTATATATGCTGCAAAAGTTTCACCAGACTTTTGATCCCTTGTGTAAAATAGGTGCCTTTCCATCGTAGCATTCATTTGGGGATTACACATTTCTCTAAATTTACGTTTTAAGCACTCAGGGTCTTCCCCTCTCCTGCAAACACAATAGGAACATACACAAATTAATGCTCTCTTTCTACAGCTTTTGAACTAGCTAAATTAAACAGAATAAATGCCTTTGTATGGGTCATCTTTATCAGAAAATGCAGCTTGTATGAAAATATCATACTCTTGCTAAAACATTCTCCAATTCCCTGCAATATTATTATCAATGACAAGTGAAGCTGGTCTACAAAATCCTTAAGCCATGCCAACAAATTATAGTAAAACACAATGCAATCCAGGTGCACTTGTAATTATATACGAACATGCACACACAGCCAGTACTTGTAATAACATTCAAATGCACAATAAACTGTTTAAAATAGAGTACTTTGCAAAATATGCTTTGAAATGGCTGTATTTTGCAAAATAACTGTACTGTTACTGCACAAACATGCGAACACTCTGTATACTTTGGATAGCTCAAATAGTCTTAATTAATGCGAAAAAGTAGCTCATATGAAAGAATGCAGTTGTTTCCCTTATTTTATTCATTTTATGCAATTTGGACTTTATTTCAAACATTTTCGTAACTATTTTGAATATTTTTATCAATATGTCACGGTTTTGGACATTTCGTTTATCTAGAAATTTGTTTTGAGTGTTCTGAGTGCTTTATTTTATATTTTCTGAATAAGAAATAATTTAAGAAAGTTTTGATACCTGAAATTCATTTCTGACCTGTTTTTGTGAGTTATACATGCAGTAGGGATAATCCATTCCTCTATATTCCTTCACCATTAACTGAGTGCCTCTCGATCCTTATTCTGGATTTCTGGATCCCATTCTGACACCATGTTGCTCATCTTGGTTTACTATTGAAGAAAAACAGGCAGGGTAGTTCATTTATATGCTTTATTATACAGAAACACATCAGGATGCATAACTAGGGTTGCCAGATTTCTTTGTGGCCAAAACCGGACTAAGGTCACACCCCTCGCATCACCCATAACTCCACCCATTCCCACCCACTCTCCCATCAATGTCACGCCCGTTATATGACATCACTATGACATCAGCTGATGGGAACACCCACTTTTTCTGTTCCAGATAAGACCATTCTTATTTTGAAGACTGCAAGGTAAAATTTTCTTTTGCTTCTCACTGGTATGGAGTTTATGGATGGTTGTTAATGAACAGTTACAAGAAATAAATATGGAATAGTTAGTCTCAGGCAGCACTAAAACATACACTAGAAATGCAGGTACTTTGATGTGCGGTAACTTCTGATCACTTAGTCAGAATGTTACCAAATCTGCAGTATGCAGATAAATGCTTGTTGCTGTCACAGGTATGAACATAATCCCAGAGAAGTGAAACATGAAGAGTTGAATAGTGGGAGGCAGAGGTGGATAGAACATTATTTTCTTTACTAAAGGTATTAAAACAGTAACACAAAGAAAAAAGCTACCAAAAAACAATAAACTTTAATCAGTAACAATGCAATAGTGCAGTGGTAATGTAAGAAGCATGCCAAGAAGTATAGGTCATGATAGTATGTAGTATCAATGATCACAATCAAGTAGATGCAGTACAAGATTTTAATCAGTAAAAGTAGTAAACTAGGTAAGAAGAGTACCTGTTCACCATCATAACATTGTACAGTATAATGTTTCAAAGGAGAAAATAAAGTATTTGGGTATGCACAATTGTTGGGCATGGGATGCGATTCGAAGGAGAGAAAGGTATGAATCAAATGAAAGCAATACAGGAAAGGAGACTGAAAAAATAAAATGAAAAAAATTGTGTTGGGGAACAAGAGGGAAAATTGCAGCTGACTCCTACCCAGGGTCCGGATATCCAAGCAGTACTACAGAATTTGAGACATGGTTACTGGTAAGCCAATGTGCACCCATTTGGTGACACACCTTGTAGACACAGTACCTCAGTGCCCAACAAATAGGCCCCTTACAGTGTGCCAGAGTTATTTAAACAAATCCTGCAAGATGAACAATAGGAGATGTTGGATAGGGATAATCCAGGACAAAATACAAATTAATAAACAAATATATTATTTTATTTTAATATTAATTAATAGCATACATTTCTGATATCTAATATGAAATATTAAGCTCAAGAAGCCATCATGCGGAGGGAGAGGTGGGGTGGTAGACAGGGTTACTTACCACCTGTCCCACTTTGTGAGGGACAGTCCCTCTTTTGGCAGTTGTGTCCTGCAAAAAAATTGTAAAAATGGAAAATGTCCTGAGATTTTAGGGCAAAATTATTTCCTATATTTTATGCAATAGACTAGTTGTATAAAACAGGAATTCTGTATCTGAAACATTTAAATGTTATAAGAAACAGAACAAGCAACTAAAATGCTACAAGAATACGCTTTTATTTAGGCAAAAAAGTGAAGTTCTGTCCTTTGTACTGGCTGTGGGTATGTTTTGACCTGAAAAATCTGATGTTTGTGCCACAACTGTCCCACTTTGGGCATTTGAATAGGTGGTAACTCTAGTGATGAGAGGTCAGATGCAGGGTCCCCCTCAAAATGATCTAAAATGAGGGCCCACAGTTGGTAAGGCAGTCCTCATTCCTTCAAAAATATTGCTGCAAGTCTGGTAACAGCTAAAAGCTCAGTTCTAGCCAGTCTTAACATTTTTTTCTGTGACTCATTCAGTGATGCACAAAAGCATTCATTATTCCTCTCCCACAACCGAAAATTACAAATATAAACTGATTAAGAACAAAAAACAGCCAACATTAGAACTGATAACATATTTAGTGGTAATTTACCTTAACTAAGGGGCACTATTGCAAGCAAGCAGCTGAATAGGTGGAAAAAAGTCCTTGACTATTTCTGGATTTCAGTACTTTTGAATGAGTACCATCTTCCAACTATCCGCTCAACAACGAGACACTGTACTTATATACATAGTCTTCAAACGCCGGTTTAAACTATCCAGCTATTCATTACATGACCGAGCTGTAGCCTGTCAGCCTGTCAAACACACTCCTCCTACTCCAGCATTCTGCTGCGTATTGCGGCCAGTGGACTGGTTTCTCATTAAAAGGTGCCAGATGTGTAAAACTGACACGGCGTGCTGCGTGGAAGGTGGGGAAGCGGTGATGACTCGTTTTAGAGGAAGTAATGGGGTCAAGTGGAACAAAACTAAGTACACAATCATATCACGCTGAATTTGCGTTGCGCGTATGTTTCAGTTTTTTACTTTTTTTACTTTTCAGCCCTCCTTAAGTTGACTCGGATGACTCGGACTGCGCAAAAAAAAAAAAAAAACGGACTTCATTAGTCCGGTTTTGATGATTTTTTCCACCGGACAATTTCACTGAAAACCGGATAGTCCGGTCAAAAACCGGACAGCTGGCAACCCTATGCATAACAGCAGTACAAAATATAAACAAACTGATTAACTGACAGACTACACAGACAAGCATGCTTACATCTCAGCAACTTACTACAAAATGGCAGTCAGGCTCACACGTGCTTACTATTTATACACTTGTGCAAGCCCATGGAAAGCTTCTTAAAGGTATACGTACATAGTGATCTGCAGTAAGTTTGTACAATACACAGATGGAAAATGGGGGAATGTGTGGCCATCCTATACCTGTGGATAGTAAGATTTGTTTAACCCACACTATACTTGCCACAGGAACTTTTCAGAGGCAAACTGGAAATATGTTTGGTATCTCACAGGTTTCTGCTGTGAGTGTAGTTCAGCAGTTCCTTAAAATTTTGTTGGCATATGTGGATTAGTACATCTATTTCTCAGTGTTACCACAAGGCCAAGCCAGTATCATGTGTACCTACTACACAATCACATGCATTCCTGAGGGTTTGATGTGACAGATTGCACCCATGTTGCTATAAGGGCCCCATCTAGACCATGGGGAAGCTATACCAGAACAGGATGGGATACCATTCTATCAGTTGCTAGGTAGTGTGTGATGCACGGGGGTGCTTCACCAATGTTTCAGCACAGGTTCCTAGCCATACCCATGATTTTCAGATTTGGCAGACAAGGGTACTGTGCCACCTCTTCTCCTATGTATACTGATGACATTGCACTGCACATACCTCTCTGTAGTTAACAAAAAACTATATATTCATATACAACCCATGTTACTGTTATTTTTAATCTAAACTGTTTGGAAATGATGTAATTGATGTCAAGGATGCCTGAATCATGTAACTGTTGCTCAAGAAAGAAACTGACCCTGAAAGATGAAACAATGCAAATTATATCAACAATGTCTGTATAATGAAGCTATTCTTCCCGGGCCTCTTCTTAAAAAGGGCACTACTCACTCAGCCCTTCACCGTATATAAATCCCAATAAATAAATAAATGGTAGGATTCCTCATGGTTACCAAGGTGGTAAGTGCAAACTATTCTAATGTTGTTAACTGCAGTTATTCCTCTATCTATATAGTGGCACATGTAGTACTGAGAGTAATCATCTGTTTTGTTGCATGCTCCCTCCCTCTTTTGTTTTCCAGGTAATACAAGCTACCCACTCAAACCTTGCCAAATAACATTAATCAGTAACCCCAAGCAGCTGGCGAGCAGCACTTTAACACCACCCTGTCCCAGACACAGATAGTCACTGAGTAAGTGTTTTGCCTGCTCAAAGTCTGCTTCTGCTGCCTGGATGAGTCAAGGCACCCCTTCTGTATGAGCATGTTACTGTATGAAGAACGTTTACCGCCTGTTGCATTCTGCACAACATAATCATATGTCAGTCAGCCTGGCATTATTTATTTATTTTATTTTATTTACGTTTGATGACCGGGGAAGTCCACTGGGCCATAAAGAGCCCGTTTTCAGTGGAGGCCCAGGGAGAAAAGCTCCAAATATTGCAAGTTACATATTACATGTTACAAAAGAATAACAGATTTGTAAAGAATAATTAAACATTTACAGAAATATAATACATTATGTAATAAGTTTTTAATGAGTTAACATTTAAACAGAAGGTTACTAGCCCTTTTGGAGGTTGGGTAAATGAACATTTGCAGAAAAAGACATTTTTGTCAAATAAGCTCTTTGTAAGTAAAATATTAAACAAGTAGCTACTTGTTCAACTACCAAAGCTGGTCACTGATAGTTGCAGTGCACCTCCCTCTATCATTTGTCCACCAAGTAACAATAGCAACAATGGTTAGTCAACATCTGTGGCATGACAACCCCACCATCTGGCTCATGCATGGACCATGACTTCACAGATAAAGAAGTGGTGTCTAGTCCGCAAGTATGGGCCATAACAGTCACTATGTAATAGGGAGAAGACACACACATGATAACTGATGCATGTACTGTTACTGTGAGCTATGCTGAATGGTTTCTGGTCAACGTAATGCTGTACATCAGACATTTCTCCTATTATCATAAACAGAAGTTTTCAGAAGGTATTAGTCATCTTAATTTGTACAGGGTTCAGTGCCACAACCGCTACTTATACTGTCAGACTTTGAAGTGCTGAAGAGCAGGTGTTATGAAAGATATTTAGGCCTATACTGTGAATGTTTCACTGCAGTGTTTTTATTTTATTTTTTTGTCTGTTTCCTCTCTCTTCAGTACAAGGAATAACTGCTGCATATGCACAGTCTGCAAAGTGACTTCTGTGTGAGTAAGGTCTGTATTACTGATGGTGAAAATTAATGCTGTAGAAGCCTCATTGCCAGCTACAGGACATCCTCCATGAATCAGGAGCACTTTAACACCATCCTCCATGAATCAGGACACCCACTCTGCCTATTTGGATCTACTTGAGTCTATCAAGATACATCCGAACACCATGGTTTTGGGCAACATTAACTACCCATCCACTGACTGGGTAAATTAATCGTACTCAAACTCAATTGCCCAAAGGTTCCTCGACTTCATTAACTCCAATGCCCTCTACCAGCTGGTTGACACTCCCACAAAAGGTGCCAACATCCTTTATCTGGTGCTTACCAGTGTGGGGGACCACTGTAGCACCCCCACTATGAGGTCTTCCCTGGTGAGATCTGACCACAAATTAGTCTCATTCAAAGTAACTATCACACCTGAACCCCCCAGCAGCAACTAAACTAAAATACTTCCCCAAAGCAGATTATAACCTCTTACAGGATGGTATAAATAGCTTCACTGCACCTCCCCCCTCAGATGGAATTGGCAACTATGCCGGGTTCTACACCAATATTTTAGACAAACACCTGTATAACTGCATTGACATGGCCATACCTGATAGGACCAAAACAAGCTCCTGAAGAAAGAGCAAACCTGCCTGGTGGGCAACTGCCATTAACAGGCTTTACAATAAGAGATAGAAATTGCTGTCTAAGAGTAAGAGGGAGTGAGCCGTAAACTGGAAACGCTCCCTCCTCAGCTTAAATAAGCAAATAAGACTTCTTGTGAAGTACTCCAAAGCAAACTATGAATCCAAATTAGCCTCCTCAACTATGGACAACCATAAGGCATTCTTTAGTTACATCCGTAACCTAAAAGGAAAGGCCCAGATTTGTGCCAAATTGGTAGTTAATGATACCACGTATATTGAGCCTGCAGACATAGCTAACCTGTTGACTGACAGGTTCTGTGAAAACTTCACTCCCCTGTCGTGGCCACAAGTACCTCATGACATCCCTACCACCTGTCCCCTAACTTGCATCTTAAAGTGCAGGTCATAAACACCCTCTCAAGGCCAAAAACACAGCATCTATGGAACCTGATAACATCCCATGCTGTGTCCTACATGGGCTCCAACAAGAATTAGCAACACTATTGGGTACTCTTTTCACTCATAGTCTAAGCACCAGCTTTGTTCCAGTTGAATGGAAAATGGCCAGCATTACTCCCTTGCACAAAGATGGTGCTTCCACTGACCCCAGGAACTATAGACCTATTAGCCTTATCTGCAAGGCCATGAAGCAAATCATCATGGGCCTTATCAACAAAGATATAGGAAATCTCCAAACGCTTGACCCTACTCGGTTTGAACTTGTCAAAGGGAGATCATGCCTGTTAAACCTAGTGGACCTCTTAGAGACAGTTACCAAGGCCCTGGATGAGGGAGAAATATGTGCATACAGCCCACCCAGACTTAGCCAAGGCTTCTGACACTATCCTATACTCAGGCAACATTGACAAACTCACCCAGCTAGGTATTAGGGGTCCGAATGGACAGATGATAAGTCAGCAAGCAAAGGAGAGTAGTATTGCTGAAACTGAATTCATCCTCAAGTATTGGTGAGTACTTTCATGAGGTGGACCTTATTTTTCACATAATCTCACCAAGACCACAGTGATATATAGACTGTATTTATATAACATATATCATGGACAGAAGTAGGTTAAAAATTTAAAAAGATAGCTGGGTGCACAAGAACCAGGATAAAAAAAGTGCCCAATCCTGGTAGGCGTACTGGTGCCAGGACTGGAAAAAAATGACAGTGTAGAATCCTCAAAATATGGAAACATTCCTACAATGGGGCCAGGCCAGGCCCAGGGGGAGAATGGACCCCCTGTTGTAGAAGGAATTAGCAGTCCACAAAAATCACAAACCCTCGAATTCAGCAAATGTCCTTACAGGAATAACTTATTCCTGCATGGAAGGGACCGTTTCTGTGCAGCACGGCAATGTGCCTTCATAAATATGCATGGTGCGCTGCCGTGCTGCACGGAAATGGTCCCTTCCATGCTCTAAAACAGGCACTGTTCTGTGTGCGAGCACAGGGGGCATGTCTGTGCACAGCATGGACACTAAATACGCCTCCTGTGCTCAGAAAGTGCCATATGGCACTTCCAAGCCATACTGGCATAATATTAGAGCTTAGCTCTAATATTATGCCAGTATTTCAGTGTCTGCGGATACTAAAATGCAAAATAGAAGCATAGTGTTGGCAGACACTGAAAAAAAATGGCAGTAGCAAAGCAATACAGGGGGTGTGTCACAACCTCTGTAACACACCCCCTGTATTGATAAAGCACCGTATGGCATGTGTGCAAATGCACACATAACAGGGGATAACTCCCCCAAGTGTACACAAGCACAACCCCAGCCCCACAAAATACATAAAGCCCATACTGTACGTGTAATGCATCAGCATGAAACATGCACAGAATCTTGAAAGCATAATCATTGCAGTATGTCACAAACACAAGTCCAAAGTAGTTGTTACAACACCACAATACACACCCCATAACCTACAGAAAATAATAATATATCTTTGTATATAATGCCCTAAGGGATGTTTAAGTGTAGCTAAGTGGGTGTGTACATTACAGCTTAAACATCCCATAGGAGTTAAATGAAAATAGATAAGGAAAATATCCAAGCCATTATAGTGTAGTGCTTCGAGTTACAGCTTTATATGCAGATATGCAGGGTTTGAGTCCCAAGACAGACAATTTATTTTATCATGTGAAACTAGTGTTAAAATTATTGTAGTAAACGTAAATCATCTAGCAATTATTTTTTGTCAACCAGGGTAGAGTAGCAGTTCCAAAAGTGAGATGTCAGTGTAGAAAAGCTGTGAAACCCCCATATAAACACACGTGCCCCATACAGTATAGTCACACAAAAATATAATGTAATGAAACCACATTGGGAGGTGTCATGGAAGGTAAACTTAAACTTATAAATGTGTATGTAAATATTTAATTTTATATCATACAATGACTGGCCATTAACATACAGAAATGAGTGTGCTAATTGGCCAGCCCAAACAGAGTGCCCATTGTAACTCCGAGAGTATGCAAATGGAAAAAGGTCCAGATGCCTGGACTATTTCATTTTGTATATCTCCTGTGTATTTCCAGTCTGCAGAGATAGCAACAGGGAAATGAAGATCTCCGCTGTATTTTGAACATATCTCGCTATGTGTGACGAGTTGAAGAAATCATATAACATAGCAAGATATCATAAAAAAATGCAATGGAGATCTTCCTCTCAACAGAGAAAGGAAGATCTCTGTTGCCTTTTTAATATATCTCACTATGTTATATGAGTTCATCACCTCATATAACATACTGAGATATGTTAAAAAAAAACAATTGAGATCTCCTATCTCTGTCGCTACCTCTGCACAGCACTGATGTACTGAGTAAGTGTGGGAATATGCCCCCTCCGCATGTGCAGTACATCAGAAATGGCCCAAGATACCGGAAAACTGTGGAAGGGCAACATGGAGGCATGCTACAATGACATTATTTAAGAAAGGTAAGTATTGTCTACTTAAATAATGTCATCGTATAATAGCAATAACCCATGGCTGGGTGTTGGCAATGCTGGACTTATCCACAGTTGGCATTATATGGTCATAAAGACATTGCCCACTTGGCCAAACAACAACTGTGGGTAAATCCAGCATTACCCACACCCAGCTGTGGGTTATTGCTTAAATATAACATTATACGTATGATATGCATAAATGTGCCTTAATTAGTTTGTATCCCTCAGACCTTGTTCTGCCCAGCAACAAAATAGCCAGCCCAGCCAAGTTCCAATCCCAGGACAATGTCCTCAACAATCACACCAACATACCAATATACCATCTCACCTGTGAGATGTGGTAGTGCTTTAACGAACATATCCTGCAGTCAGGTCATTTAACATTAATAAAAAAAGAGCAGTCCCAAGTGTTGAACCTATGACCCTGAACATTTTAATAAGAGAAAAGTACCAGTACACCAGCTGAGCTGTAGGAATTTCTGCTGCTTTTTCAAACATATCATGCAATAGAGGCATACAACAATAGGGAGAAAGTGTCGTGGAACCCTTTGTGCGTTGTATATAAACATACACACACACACACACAAACACACACATATATATATATATATATATATATATATATATATATATATATATATGTGTGTGTGTGTGTGTATAGATGTCAGATGAAACATATATATGTAAACATACAGTCATAAAATAGATATACATATATTAAATATAACAAAAGTAAAATAATATATATGTATGTATGTATGTATGTATAAAACATGCAGTGTAGTTATGTCTCCGAACCACCCCTCCAAACCTGTTAGTGCAAGGAACCTGTACAAAGACTGTAAAAGGGGGGGGCACATATGTGGACATAGTTAGAACATCATTGTTACAAATGACATGTTACAGCAACAGTGTGTGTTTCAGCAGACAACCACTGAATGATATGATGATGGGAACTGACATGTCATGTCATGTATTAACTGACATAAATCCTTGGATCATTAATGTGATTTACCAGACAAATAGAAATAAATTGTGGAACTGAACAAATGTATGGACCAGACATCTGGACATTCTGTTGAAAATCTGGCTGTGGAGAGGTATGCATGTGGATATGAATGTGGACCAAGCCTGACAAAGTGGGGAGACAAAGGCATGAAAATAGGGACATGTACAAAATACGTTAGTAGATAAGCTGAGAACATTCATGTAGTAACAGTGTATGTCCTAACATATATCAAGTGAAATATCACAATACCAGGACTCATTTGCTTCTCATTAGGTACTAACCTCAATCCCTACATCATCCCATTGATGTGTCATGCATACATAACACTTATGGGGAGCAGACCAGAGATATTGGCCATACAACTGGACATCCTATGAATATGTGGACATAACACAACAGTAGGGAAACAACACTGAGCTACTGAGCAATGTCCAGACTACAATCAGACTGACATAACACTATCCAGGTCCACCTCTGGGGCTGTACACATACAATAGCAAATATAGCAGGCAGTACAGGGATGCAATACAAGTGGAACAAAAACACTGGTGTGAAAGTGCATACCCCCAAACAAATGCACCACAGTGACAGCAACATACCAGTAAGCAAACTGAACACGACAGTATAATACTGTGAGAGCAACCGCATACCGTTTGCCACTCACACATTACCCCTACATATACTGCCCCACTGCCCCAATCCACAGTGTACTGGGAATCTGGAGGTGTTACATGATATGTCACAGTCAGCCCCTACACGCATACGGACCTGATAAACCACCAGCAGCTGTAGCAACATGCAGAGTTAGGTAGGTAAAGGATGTATGGCACTCACTGCTGCTACTCTCCCTACCCAGCCTAAAAAACATAAACACACAACACTGCTACATGACCTTGACAGTCTATTCACAATGGCCAGACAGACATACTGTCATATGTGCAGATTTCCAAAGAATTACCAGAGTGTGGATACATAACCCTGGCTACCGCTGCATACCATAGCCAGGAGTCTGCCAGGTCATTGTCATGCTAAGTGGTGTGCATTTGGTAATTAATGATATACCATACCTCTGCACCTCATAGTGCAGGACAGCTGGACAATGCATGGCATATGTATGGGACAAGGGGCTGGAAAGATGGACATATCATACATACTGCTGTTACAAATTGAGACAGTAGCTGCTGTTACATGTGTTCTTGTAACATCACATACCTGAAGGAAATGATATGTGGAACAGAAATGGATGACAACATGTACTGATTGCAATCCTCACATGATCCTACCAACCCCACAAAAACAGATGTTCATAGGTGCATAGGTAGGTACTAGGCTATTAGCCCTAGGGCCTATGTAAGCCTAGCCAAAAAGGTATTCTGGCTTTCGCCACCCAAGAAAATTATTTTCCTGTGCCCCTGTCGAGCAGAGCCACAGAAGTGATCCCTGGAGTGAATTTCATATTTCCCATCCAATCATCAAGATTTTTCTTGAAGAGTGGTAATTAGGAGCTCTGTTTGACATAGATAGGTAGTCTGTTCTAGAGTGTGGGAAGTCTCTGGGACAGGAATCTATCCCTCCAGCATGTTCTGTTTATTGTGGTGACAAGGTTTAGGTGTAGCTTGGAGGGGTTGCGATTTCTTTAAGTGGAGCATGTCCAACAGCTCTGGGTTTGACATAGCTTTGTATGTTAGGCAGAGATCATCTCTGAGTAGGCGATATGCAACAGAGTAAAGCTGGAGTTTTTTGAGATGGTCTGAGTAGGGCATCTGTTTGAGGCCAGTAATCCTCTTTGTGAGGTATTTCTGTGGCCTTTTCAGTTGTTGTAGATGTCTTGTGAGGTACATACCAAAAGGGGTGTTGTACTCTATAATGGGTCTAATGAGTGATGAGTAGAGGGGAGCAATGACCTCTTTTTTTCTGGATGAGAAACCTTTTGTGATGAGGTGAGCCACGTAGAAGGATTTCCTGACCACTGTGACGATGTGATTATCAAAGGAGAGACTACTGTCCACCTGTGTCCCAAGGTCTCTTATCACACTTTCGGCATTAAGTAGACTACCACTTATGTGGTAGTTCATGGGTACAGAGTTTTTACCAAAGGGGATGACAATACACTTTTTGGCATTGAGCTTCAGGCCATGGCTTTGACACCAGGCATCTCTCTTTCGATTATGGCTCCTAGTTTGCAGTCATATGCAAACTTTGTTAGCCAAAGACCTTCTGTGTTAGCCTGTACTTCAGAGAAGTAGACACCAAACAGGAGAGGACTCAGGACTGAACCTTATGTACTCCACTTGTCACTGGTCTGAAGTCGGATTTGGAGTCTGCTACTTTCACAGTGTGGGTTCTGACCGTGAGTCAGTTGGCAACCCATCTTGTGACATAGGGATTTTTACCTAGTTTAGTGAGTTTATCTATAATTCCTGAGTGGGGGATGGTGTTGAAAGCCTTGGCGAGATCTAGATAAGCTGTGAGAACCACCTTGCCCTCATCTATGGCTTTGGTGACTGCTTCAAAGAAGTCAATCAGGTTTAGGAGACATGATCTGCCTTTTACAAACCCGAACTGGGTAGGGTCCAGAGTTTGGAGATTACCAATGCCTTTGTTTATGAGTTCCATCATGATACATTCCATGGCCTTGCAGACCAGGCTCTTCAGGCTAATGGGGCAGTAGTTCCCGGGGTCCATCATGGCTCCCCCTTTGTGGAGTGGGATAACTGTCACGGTGCACCATTCAGTGGGCACAAAGCCTGAAGTGAGGCTATGATTGAACATGGTACTTAGGTAGGGTGTCAGTTCATTCTGTAGTTCATATAGAACGCAGCCTGGGATATTGTCAGATCCCATGGATGCTGTGTTCTTGGCTTTGGAGAGTGTGTTTTTTACCTGTGCAGCCGTGATTACAGGAACTTTGCATTCTTCCGGTATAGAGATGAGCCCTCTAGGGGGAGACAGGGGAATAAAGTTAACACTGAACCTATCTGCCAGGATGTTGGCAATATCAGTTGGTTCTGTATATTTAGTGCCATTGTGCTGTAACTCAGAGCAGATCTGAGTGTTGCCATTGAGATTTTTGACATAGTTATAGAATGCTTTGTGGTTGTCTTTAGAGTCAGTGGCAATTTTGTTTTCATAACTAGCTTTGGAGGATTTTATGAGGGATCTCAGCTTCTTACTGAGGTTGACCAGGGAGTTCCTCCAGTCATGGGATTTTACTCTTTTTTGCAACAGTTTCTTTCTTCTGTTGTAGAGTTTGTTTATGGCAGAGGACCACCAGATTGGCTTCCTTTTTTTGGAGGATAGCATTTTGGTTCTATTAGGGATAGCATGATCCATGCACTTGTGTAAGTGCTTATAAAGTGCATTTGTGTAGGATTCAGCAGTCGTACCTCTACTGTCCATCTGCATGGGTGTCATGAAGTTTGCCACTTCTGTCTTAAGAAGTGTGAAATTAGCTTTAGAAAAGTTTTTTATGGTGGTTTCCCTAATTGGGGGTGGGATGTGGATGTCTAGGGTGATTAGGTTGTGGTCAAATCTGACCAACGAGGAATTGGCCTCTGGTGTGGAACACTGGTTGCCTATGTTGGTAATGACCAGGTCTAGGATATTACTGACCCTGGTGGAGGTGTGAATAAGTTGATCCACGGCATTGGAATTTATAAATTCCAGAAAACGTTGAGCAAAAGAGTTGGTACATGAGTAGTTTTCCCAGTTAATGGTGGGGTAGTTGAAATCTACTGGACCTCGACCAACATCTATTGGATGTTGCCGAGGAACAGACCAAGCATAATAAGAAAACATCTGGCCAGTCTGTGGACAACATGCCAGCTGAGAGCTATATCAGAGGCATAACACTGTCAGATGTCAAGTCACCCAGTAAATGCATGCCCAGACAAACCCTGTCAATGTAGCAACCCCCTATGTGTATAACAATGTTAATGACATACAAGCTGTATGAAACTCTGGATCATTGTCCCCCATGTTGCTTGGCTGTCTCCTCATGTCCTGTCCTGTGAGGTAATTCCACCTACTCCATGTAAAGCTGTAGCCCCCACACTTCCATAATGTCCCCTGCACAGGCCAGGTAAATGGGCAAGGCCCACATGAAGGGCATCCCATATGGTGGAACTAGCAGCTGTGTCCAGGGCCACAAAACAATACTATGTGGGAACCTACATAGCTGTATGGCCAAAGCAATACCCGACAAGATAACATCAACCCCCTCAAGGTGGATAGCAGCAATACATAAACCACATACTTGGTCCCTAGACTGGCTGTACAGGTCAAATCAGGAGCATGCACCAACCTGGCATCAAGCCAGCCTTTGTCTGATCAAGCATATAAGGTCACAGGTGGAGTACTGTAAGGCTAACTATGAGTACAAATTGGACACATCCACCAAGGCCAATCATAAGGCCATCTTCACATATGTGTGCAATCTCTGAGGCCACACACCAGCCCACCCTGTAATGGTGGCCAGTCAGGCCACATATACACACAACATAGCTATAGGCAACCTGCTGCAGATAGGTTTAGGGCAAACATCACCCCCGGCTCAGCAGCACTATAGCTGGATATGCACAGCACCCACACCCCTCCCCTCATCACCAGTGAGCAGGTACATATTGCCTACTGAAAGGCAACATATGTAGGTATCTATGGCACCTGATAACATCACTGTCTGCATCCTACATAAACTCAGGCATGTGTACCCAGCAACATTACACACTGTAGTCACAACAAGACTTGGCACCATCCACATGGAAGATGGCCAGTGTCATCCCTCAACACAGACATGAATAAGTACAGGAGTAGGAAATTAAGTAGGCCTCATTGAGGGGAATATGACACCTCAGGGCCAGCTGTGCAATGCATGCAGATACAGCACTGATATGTTTACAGGGGTATGGTGTGTTTGTGAGTAGTGGCTACTGGTATTCAATGTAGATGTGCAGGTTCTGTACATATGTTTGCCAAATGTATGAGGTCCTGTGATATGTCTCCCTTGTTATGTCTCCCAGGTGCAATGTTGCATCAGCAAAGGTCAACATTCTCAGCGGCTCAGACAAATATAATCATAGAATACCATACTACGCAACCATGCCATAATGTTTGGCTGGAGCCAGCAACATCTGCAGGAGAGGACTGGCCTGTGGGACAACCTTGTCCACAAGGTAAATGATGTTGGCCTGCACGTATGTACATATGAGCAAGTCTGGCATTGTGAAAGTGACCTCATATGCCATGCCTGGCAAAGGGCTGCTGTGGTGGCCAGGGACCGAACAGCCACAGGCATGGGCCTGGCCTTGCAACCCCACTGGCACCCACCAGGAACCTCCATGTGTACCTTGGGGCACCCATCCCAGTACAACAGCAGAGTACAGACCCCCACATACTGGAGATGGTTGGCACCCAGACAATGGACGAGGAGTGTGCAGGTAAGGCCCCAATGTAGATTACTAGACTAGTGTAGCAGGCATACTTGAAATTGTACAGTATCTACATACATGTGTCAGGTCAGACTGCAGTTGTTGGAGTTTTCTAATTCACAGATGTGCACATCTATGGTGAAGGACAACAAATTGTGTAGTATTGGGGGTTGTACTGTACATGTGCACACATGCTGCATCAGTCTTGTACCAGTGTCAGTTGTGGGTCTGCTGACCATACTCCCCTCACTCAACTACCTAGGTCCCTCCTGTCTGCATGTGGGATGGCAGCCTGCAGCTGGTGAGTATGCAATTGTACTGTTGTGGTTTGCCAAAACCCCAGGCATGTAAAGGCCATGCAGTGTACCATGCACACAACTGTCACTCATAGCCATATTGCTTTATGTGCATGTTTACCTGTGTTGGGGTCAACTGCATTGCATAACACATGGCCTGTCAGTGTAAGACGTCTGGACAGAGAGCAACACAATGGGTGGACAAATGGCCTAAGGTAGGAACATGTGTGAAACATTACTGTCATATAGTGGATATAAGCAGTGTACACACCCCGGTTAAGATGACAGGTGTTTGTGATGTCTATACAAACTGAGACCACAATATGTCAGTACTCAATTTTTCAAAACTGTAATGTGACCTATGACATTAACAATCCCCTGTACAAACAATCAATCTGTCAGCCACCAAATATCGAGTATACAAACCTCATAATATGCTGGATGCATATGTGTGCACACCCTTCAAAGAATATGTTATTGCAGCAGCTTGTGATTTACTGACAGCATACAGTCTGCTTGGGTGCACAACAGTCATCAAATAAAGGCACTATGACTAACACCAAATAAAAGTCTGCTGTCCAAGTGGGATAACCATGACATATGCTCAGTTGCCTGCAACAGCAACAGCCATGACTTGCAGACAGCATACAAAGCAGCAAAAGGATCTCATTTTTGAAAGATATCAGTCAAGAGTGGGGTACAACAACATTACCACAGCAGTACATACACTATGGAACACAGTGGAGACAGTTGTCAAAAGGTGGAGTGAATATGGGACAATAGTGCTGTTGACAAGAACCTGATGTCCCTCCAAAAATGATGAGAACACATGTCAAGTCCTGCCCAGGGAGGTTGCCAGGGGACATACAGCAACACCGAGGGAGTTGCAGGAACCCCTTGGTAGTACTGGTGTTCTGTACTACCTGTGAGAACACTCTCCCATATTCTGCATATGTCTGACCTATGGGGTAGGGTCAGAAGATGGAAGCATATCCACACACCAAAAACAGCCAGGGGTGGATACAAATTGCAATACAGCACATCATGTCTCCCAAAGGCAGGTGTGAAAAAGTGTTATGGTGTAATGAGATGAGGGGCCAACCTCACTGCCACAATACCAACAGCTATGTGTGGTGCACAAGCAACATCTCTCATAACCTGAACACCAACATCCCCATGGTGAATCACACTGGTGGCAGCAGCCTGCTGTGGGGTTGCTATTCCACAGACAGAACAGGGCCTGTAGTCACGGTGGTGGGAATTCTGAACATTTCCTAATAACACCCACTTCTGCCCAAAATCCATCAGGCATCTGCAAGATCGCTGAGGATGAGGTGGTGTGTCAGCCTTCAACATGACAAAGAACTGCATCATACATCCAAAACTACCTAAGAATAGCTCCACCTGAACACAAACATGGGTATGGATTGGCCCAGCCAGAGCTCAGACTTACACCAGATAGAACCCCCCCCCCCTGTGTGACCTGATGAATGCTGTGCACATGAGCTGCCCTTGCATTCTGACAGAGATGGGTGACCTCTGCATGGCAGAGTGGCCAAATAATGCCAAGTCAGGATGTGCCATGCTGACAGATATTTTAAGAGTGTGCAAACGTATGCAATCAACATATTGTACATATTGCAGTCATCATATTTTACACATATCACATGTATTTGTTTATCAATTGGATTGCACAGGTCATATGTCACATGGAAGGTGGGTGACATATTTGAATGCATTATTGTGGTCTCATCCTCTATATTACAAGAACATGGCATGTTAACAGGGCTGTGTACACTTATCATATCCACTGTAAGCTTACAAGTCTGGTGGTGTAACAGGGATTGTATGGCCATACAATCACTGCTCATCTGCAGATCTGACACTCACATGTATGTCATTAATCAGTGATGTCACTCCTTAGATCATCCCACATATGTCACAGGGAAGCACATGGGTTATGAGAAATGGAGCAGACATATGAGCCAGACTGCTACACATCCTGTGAGGATATGTACAGTTGTGACGTATGCTCTGTAGCACCTGCCACTGTGCTATACAGGTGGACAGCAATGATGTATACATGGCTGCAGTCTGTGCTGGGGAATGGCCATCACACATTAACACTATTCACATATCCCAGAGCTTTATATTGTCAGTTACATGTTGTACAACTGGCTGCAATGCAGGATGTTGAGAGCCGTGTGTCATGCATGTCACCATGTGGGTAACGTGTGGTCTATGTAACAGTTTTGTGCCACCTCACCTGTAAGTGTGTGTGTGTGTGTGTGTGTGTGTGTGTGTGTGTGTGTGTGTGTGTGTGTGTGTGTGTGTGTGATACCAGCCAACATCAAAGTGCAGGTATTAATGTACATATGTTGTCTTCCTCTCACAGGTGGCAACGGAGTCTGGGTACCCCCCTGTTGAAACAATGTCAATATCTCTGCAGACTCTGTCAGTGATGATAGGAATACAGGTGAGGTTGTCAGGGGCTGAATCTGTGCCATTAGTTGGCATCCCACCCTTGTGTACACCATCTCTGCACACAGTGACAATGCCCACACATACCCCGTCACCACTGGCCACAGATGATGGACAGTTGGCAGGTGGTGGCATTGAACAGGCTAGTGTTGTGACTATGGCAGGTGTGAGAGTAGATACTGGCCATAGCCAGAGTGCAGGCAAGGTCCCACACAGGTGGATGGACAGGGGTTCATAGGTTCATAGGTTCATACTAGGCTATCTGCCCAAGGGCATTTATAAGCCTAGCCCAGAGTTTTGTAGCTTTCACCACCCCTTTAGTTTGAAGGATACTATGCCCATTATTTTGCTGTGCCTCTGTCAAGCAGTGACACTGAGGTAATCCCTGGGGTATATCTGCGATCTCCCATCCATTGGTCAAGATTTCTCTTGAACAAGGCAGGTGCTGCTCTGCCCTCACATGTGATTTTTTTTGTTCCACAGCATGGGAGTCTCTGGGTGATGAATCTGTCCCTCCAGCCGTCCCCCTATTAATAACCGTGTCTTTTGAGGTGAAGCATGTTCATCAATTCTGGGTTGGACATGGCCTTGTATGTAAGGCACAGGTCACCTCTGAGCAGGTGCTTGCAGGAGGAATGCTGCTCATCAGGCCACTGTTGCAAGTGTCACAGAAGGAGTCATCAGACCATGTTCCAGGCTGTCATGGATGCACAGGCACATAGTAAACACCACTACACACAAATACTCAGGGTGGTGGATGCAACTCTCCCTGATGTATGTGGTGACATACATGACCTTGTTGGGTCCACACATCAAAATACTGAGGTGTGGATCCAACCACAAACTAATTGCCTTGGGAATCAACATCCCTCCCACCCCACCCCCTGCAAAGGTAACCACCATGACAAACACCTCCAAAGTTAACCTTGGGCTTCTTAAAACAGAGGTGATTAAGTTCACGGCTCCCATGCAAATGGAGAATAGTTTGATGACCACCAGATCATACACCAATGCACTGTATGAACACACACACATATGCATGGATCTCGCCATGACCAATAGAACCAAGACACTGTCCTCCAAAACAGGAAGCCAATGGGGTGGTCCCCTGCCATACAAAAACTCAACAATGGAACAAATAAACTGATGCAGAAAAAGTTGAAGTTCCAAGACTGGAACAACTCCCTTATCGGCCTCAACAAAAGGATGAGATCACTCATCAAATCCTCTAAAGCTAGCTATGAAAACAGAATTGCAGCAGACAGGAAAGACAAACACAAGGCCTTCAATAGTTATGTGAAAAATCTCCACACCAATACCAAGATGTGCTCTGAGCTACTGCACAATGGTACCTCCTATACCGAGCCAACAGATATTGCCAATATACTAGCCAACCTGACCCCTCTCACCCCCCCAAATGACCAATCACAATAGCAGTAGATTGCCAGATACCCGGTATTACTGCTTCACAGGTTAAAACAGCACTGTCCAAGGCAAGGAATGCATCTTCTAAGGGACCTGAGAATATCTCTGGCTGTGTTCTACATGAACTACAAAGTGACCTGGCACCACACCTGTGTGCCCTCTTCAGTCACAGCATAACCTCAGGCTTTGTCCCTACCAAATGGCGCACTGCTACAATCATCCCTCTCCACAAAGTAGGAACGACTACAGACCTTGGGAACTATTACTCCATTAGTCTGATGAGTCTGCAAAGCTATAGAACACATCATCATGGACCTACTAAACAAGGATATAGGGGATCTCCAAAGTCTGGATCCCACACAGTTTGGTTTTGTGGAGGGTAGATCATGCCTTTGCAACCTGGTCAACTTCTTTGAGTCACTCACCAGCTGTGGATGATGTCAAGGTGGCCATACAGCCTACCTTGATATGGACAAGGCCTTTGATACCATTCCCCACTCTAGAATCATAGAAAACCCACTAAGGTAGGCATCAACCTTTATATCACTAGGTGGGCTGCAAACTGGCTTACAGATAAACACACGGTGTGAAAGTAGCTGACTCCAAGTCGGACTGGTGACCAGTCAAGAGTGGAGTCCCACAGTGTTCAGTCCCTGGTCCTCCCCTGTTTAGTATCTACTTCTCTGAAGTGCAGGCCATCACAAGGGTACTCTGGTTGACAAAGTTTGCAGATGATTGCATGTTAGGAGCTATCATTAACTACCCAAGTGATGTTGAGATCCAGCAGAAAGGCCTCACTGAGACCAATGTATGCTGTCAAAAGCATGGCCTGAAGCTCAATGACCAAATATGTGTCAGCATCCTCTTTGGGCACAACTCAGTTCCCATAAATCACCATATCGATGGTAGTCCACTGAGCACAGAAGGCATTATAAGAGATCTAGGAACATCGGTTGACAACAACCTCTCTTTTGGCCACCACATTACCACTGTGGGCAAACAGTCCTTCTATGTGGAACATCTGATTACCAATGGTTTTGCATCCAGGAAGTATGGGGTCATTGTCTCCCCTACCCTTCCCTCATTAGGCCAATCACTGGGTACAATGCCCCATTTGGCATGTACCTCAAAGGACACCTGCAACAACTGCAGAGGCCTCAAACATACCTCACAAAGATGATCCTAGGCCTGAAACATATGGACAGACTCAAAACACTCCAACTATTCTCTGTCTCATATCGCCTACTTAGTGGCAATCACTGCTTGCCCTACAAAGCCATGTCTGACCCAGATCTGTTAGAAATGCTACATCCAAGGACATCCCAATCCCTCCGTACCACATGCTCCAGAGACCTCAACCTCATTACCACAATCAACAGAACATACCAGAGGGAAGGGTGCATAACCCAGAGACAGCCCATGCTATGGACTAGACGTCCCATACATGTCAAACAGAGCACCTCAATGGCCCTCTTCAAGAGAATCCTTGATGAATGGATGGGAAATAGAGAATTCACCCAAGGGATCATTGCAGTGGCTCTATTCCACAGAAGCATTGGGAAATAATGCCAGGTGGCACAATGGCAGGGTAGGCTTGTAAAGGCTCCAGGGTCATTAGCCTAGGGCACACCTATGAATCTAAACATCTGGATATCCCATAGACATCTGCACAGAGGACTGGAACGGCCTGCAAAGTGGTTTAACATGCTGCACATGAAGCAGATGCAATTACCACACTATATCAGGTAATAGTATCGGGAGATGGTAAAGAGGCATGGATGGTACACCAATCAAAATGCTATCAGCCAGATGGGATATGATGTTTGGACACACCCGCACATGCGCACATGCACACACACACACACACACACACACACACACACACACACACACACACACACACACACACACACACACACACACACACACACACACACACACACACACACACACACACACACACACACACACACACACACACACACACACACACACATACACTTGCCAGTATTGGGATTAGAACTCCTGCTTATCTAGTTATGTCTACTACAGTGTTTTGAAGTTACTGCAAGTGCTACAAAGCTTACTGAATTTTCACATGGCCAATCCTGCTGATAACTGGACAGCTGAGGTAAAGTATTACAGGTGGCAGTAAGTCTGCCTTCTGTTTCACCCTTACATCGTGCTAGTTTTTTCTGCCTTGCACTTCAAATGGCATTATGGTTTGGCACTTCACCAGGTTAATGTATCAATAAGTGTAGCACAGCTGGGAGCCATCAGCAGTACTCATCCATCACAGAAGTAGTCCCAGTACTTACTAGTTATGTCCACCTCTCCTGGCATGATTGCAGGGCAGTTTTCTGTGCTGTCACTCATTTCCCTGGTGCACTTGTCCATTCTGAGGCACTGTTGCAACTACCTTATGTACACAAACAACCCTCCCCTCTAAACTCCAAACACTCAGACCTGTGGGAGTTACCCATATATCAACCAATGTGGACATATGCACTCTCCAGCAAAGACTGGACAAGCAGGTCAGGAGGATAAGATCAACACCTCCACCACACCATGTGGAATACATAGCTCACCATGACACCCACTTTGACAGCCATGACATACAGTTAAAAGCCACTCACCCACCTTCACAGAGGCACTCAATGGACATTTACCCAAACAGCACAGACCAGCAAGACAGACAGCTCCTAAGGCTAACCACCTTGCACAATACACTGATCATGGCTAACTGACTATTGAGGCACGTACATATCCCACTCACTAGGTTCAATATGAAGCAGGTAACAGCCAAATATCTATCACATGCCAGCATCCAACACATGACACAGCTAGTCATGGCACTCCACAACAACTACAAGTATCACTCTGTATCCATGTGGGTGTGAATGACCTGTGGCACACCTCCCTGGACTACATGACAGGAGACATGGTTGAACTCTCTGATTATGTGGTCCAGGCAGGTGTGACAGTAGCCCTTAGCAGTATACCGCCATCACCCAGAATGATGCTGTGGTACTATCAACAGATGATTGACTGCAACATCGGCTTATGTGTTTTGTGTCATTCTCAGGTGGTCCAGTATCTCTCTGCTTGGGATGACATGATTGACAGAACTCAATCCCCCAGATACATGAAGCTCTGTGTCGGAATAGTGTTATTTCAAAACAGAGTGGTTCGCGTCCATGTAGAGCAGTAGCACACCTTGAATATTAATGAGGGTGCACTGCTTAGCTCTTACACGGACACAGATCTGTGTATGGGCGCAGGGGGGTGTCAAGGAGCAGAGCTCTCAAAATATACATGACCCCTGCACGGAAGTGAACAGCAGCGAGAGTGTGTGTCCATGGACATGGGTCTATAGCACGTGTTCAAAAACTAATAATAGTGAACAACCACAACTTCAAAAACACCGGAACTCAAAGTTGCAATTGGGGAGGACTACGCCCCCACCCCACCCTCGCTAAATATATATATCAACTCTGAGATCGCACTACAGTGAGGAAAGGGCAAATACCCCTATATAAACTGTAGTGTGACCCCACAATGACAATTTCGAGTTCTGGGGTTTTCAAAGTTGTGGTTGTTCGCTATTATTAGCTTTCGACCACGTGATATAGATCCAGCGGACACTACTGTTAATGTCCGTGGATAAAAAAAAATAGTAAAACAGTAAAGCACACACGATACATTCCCAAGTATGTAAGAGCAATATTTAAAATATGTCCCTGTTTGTTTCCCCATCATTATATGCTTTCCCCGGAATGTGTGCGAGTACAAGGTAATGCAAAGCCCCAAACATGTTATCAATGTTCACACAGCCCCCCACACACAGATAATGGTGCAGAAAGCAATCTCCATACCCCTATTAAAATAATCAAAACACATATTTTTTTTCTTTCATTTTATTCCCCCTCTGCAATAAAGTTTAAAGTAGAGCAACAAAATAAACAGCCCTTGCAGGACTTGAACCCAAGACCCCATACACCATAGTGAAAATACTTCACCACTAAGCCATTTGAGATGTAGAATACCATGATGTTTTTCCTATCATACCATACACTTTGGTTATTAAACATCAATGGAAAATAAACATCGGTCCCAAGTCTTGAACCCAAGAGCCCGTACACCATAGTCAAAGAAATTAACCAGTAAGCCATGCAAGATGTAGAATTTCATGATGTTTTTCTCAACATATCATGCAGTCCAGTTATTTAACATTAATGTAAATAAAACTGCCAGTCCCAACTCTTTAACCCAGGAGGCCGTACACCATAGTCAAAGCACTTAACCACTAAGCCATTCAAGCTGTAGAATATTATGTTTTCCAACATATTGCAGTCTGGTTATTTAATATTAATGGAAAAAAAAATGTCAGTTCCAAGTCTTGAACCCAGGACCCTGTATACTGCAGTCAGAGAACATAACACTGCACCATCTGAGTAAGTGCCAATGGCCTCAAACTCATGTCTCTACAACTACAGACACTCTCACACAAACACACTTTTACATTTGCCAGGACCAAGATTAGAACTCCTACCTAACTAGTTTAGTGCACTATAGTATTACACATTTATCAGACACACTGCAAAGTTTACATATTTGAGAGCTGTCCAAAGATATCTTTAAAGGTGACATCAGCAGCAGTGATAAAGGAGGGCAATGTGAAATGGAGTGAGTGGGAATAGCCTCAAAATCATTCACCTATAAACACACACACAAACAGACACCTCTTCATTTGACAGGACTGTGATTAGGATTGCTACACAAATAGTTATTGGTACTCTACTGTTACATAGTTATCACAATGACAAGAGAGCCTATAGGGCTGAGGGCTAACAAAAGGAATTTGTACAGTGACTAACTGCAGCACATGTTCTGATATTGGGTAATGGGATGTGTACTGGGTGAGGATGGAGTAAAACAGTAATTCCTTCACACACAGTTGCCAGGACCAAGTCAAAACCCTGCCTATCTACTTATTTGCTTTAGTAAGTTATGCATCGCATGTGCTATTGAGCTTACAGATCTGAGGCTTGTCCAAAGGTACATCTAAGATGACATACGTACTGGGTGGGAAAGGCTTCATAATGGTACTGTCTCTCTCAGTGTCTGTGTCTATCTTCCCCATGTGTATGTGTGTGTATGTTTGAATTATTGCAGTATGTTGGCCTTAGATATGTGCGCATATCACACAAAACAGATGGAGATTTAGCATATATCTGCCACCTACAGCTGGCTGTGGGTTTTCCTGTCCAATGTGTCTGTGTGTGTGTGTGTGTGTGTGCGTATGTGCGTGTGCGTGTGTGTGTGTGTGTGTGTGTGTGAAGACCAAACAGTTTACATTTTGGTGTGTGTGCACAGACATCTGCAGATAAGAGATATCTATGGTCCAGTGTGGTGTCAGACATGGGCTTTAAGTGTAGGTGCATGCCCAGTATGACCTTCTATATTGCTTGTGGGAATCCATTCCAGGGAGAGTTGTACTCCAGTCCATGGTTTTGTGTGCTATAGCTACACCTAGCAAGCTCTTTTTGCAGGATATCTGTAGATGCGTTGCCGATATGGAGACACAATTGATCCAAACATGGGAGGGTATACTGTGTGTAACTAAGTTTCCTATTACTGTCTGTGTTGCTTGTGTAACATGTTCTGTTTTAGCATAAATTTTTGGACATATGTGCTGTTTTACAGTGTAATGTATTGTGTCATTAACTACTGACAGATATCATTGTTTGCTCACAGTTGTTTACCAGGGAAATACAAGAGCAATGCAGCAGATACCAATATTGTGAGGAAAAGACTAGACATTGTGGCACAATCCTGCCATTGTGGAGGGGTGACTACAGACAATTGAGTGATGGGTCTGTGCAAATGGTCTAGCACATTGGTGCTATGCTGGCTGGGGATCCCCTTCTTATGCATTTCTCAACTTAACTGAATGGCCATATCCTGCTGTGGGCATAACTCTCAGCTGTACAGGTTTGGCCAAAGGCAGGACTCATATATCTGGTCAATTTCCCTTCACATTGTGGTTTACAAGCAGGTTTGTGGTTATGCACTCATGGATTTGCAGTCAGGGTAAAGTATGAGCAGACATTTGAGTTTCAGACTTCACACACTCCATGATATCCATGCTTTTATGCCCCCCCTCTGTAATTCTATCCTCTTCCCAACAGTATGGGAGCAATATCTCAGAAGTATTTCTATAGTTTGACCTTTATCACAGCAGTATTTATGTCTTTGTCCACAATTATTGCACTAGGACATGGAGAGGCATGCTACTGACATTTGTTAGCATGGCCTTGCATTTGTTTTCTGCTTAATGTGTTATGTTGTTACTTAGGACCCTATGACATTCTGTATGATGGCACTATGGGTGAAGCATATGATGGAACTATGGGTGAGCCATGGGCATTTGCCAGAGGCCTGCAGGCCACATGAAAGTGATGCAGGCCACTGCATTTTGTTACTTATACGTTACCAGGCTGCAAGCCAGTGGATTCCCCTGGGGTGACATGGGCAAGTGGGTGAGGTGTTCCTGGCAATCCTTTTAGTTCATAGTGATGCATCAGTCTGGATGTGTGCAGGGTTCTGCTTACAGCTAGGGACACACCTGCATGAGGCACCATTTCAGCATGCTGCATACTGTGTGTATTCCATAAAAGAAGTGTGTTGATTCTGTAAGCATTCCCAACAGCAAGGATATGACTGATGAAATACCCGTGGCTGTTGGGGGGGGTGGACTGAGTGCATGTGTGATATGGAAGCTAATGGCACCTGACTCACAAATATGACTGGGACCTTCTCCTTCTCCTGCCTTGTATGTGGACATCAGCAGTGTGTCATTACTTTATAACTGTGGCTTATGTGGGCTGCCAGTGACTGGGCAGGCAACCAGTATTCCATATTAGACGGGCAACTAACGTGATGCTAACCCCTACATTTAATTCCAAAGGTGTGTGTAGTTCATAGTTACTTTCTAGGCACTGCTTAGAGTACTTCCACCTGTGTACTGTTTCTATGTATGGACCCCTGTTCATAGCCTGTTCAGCTTTCTGACAGTGATACATATTGACATCTGGACAGTGAGTGTGTACAACTAGTAACATAGGTGTAGCTGAGAAGCAGATTGGTTGGCACTGTAGTTGTTGGAACATGACCCTGTCAACCACAGTACTGTACCTAGGCCACTGAGACACAACATCCAGGCCTACATGCTGTCCACTTCCAGACAATATTAAACATTTACAAAAGAATGGCACACTGTCACTGACCCCTGCATATAGTGGACATACACCAATTATCATGTTGATTGGGACAGCTCAGGCAATCTGTGCTCCACTGATGTTACTCTACAAACTTACATGTTACTGCCAGTTATACATATGGTTGGGGGGGCACACCTGACAACTTTACACATTTGCACCGACTGCATTGGTATTTCAGTTATAACTCTGTTTGCTTCCATTTAGTATTGTATTGTGCCCTATCTTGAAAAATGGAGGCATATCAGTAAAGTACACAAGTTAGATTGTAATGGCATACATTTCAGTTTCAGACTTCTTACTCTTCAGAACTATGCTGCAACTGCTAGACCTGTTGTAGTATGTCTGTGTAGATCTGTAGGGGGGGGGGGGGCTGTTCACCATTGCCAGCATTTGTGGAGCTTTGCCCGACCTTTATTTCCGGTCATCTACACCTGTCATGCTGGGTGAGGCTGGGGGGTGGGTATGGGAACACTCACTTGACATCCATGAGTGTGACCTGTGGACACCCACAGTTAGTCGAGCCACCACATGTACTACAGTGGGAGTTGTCACCTTGAGTACTACCGCCTAGTATGGGGACAACAGTATTTGTTATAGATTTCATGCTGTCCCATATAGCTGTCACCTATCGGCTGCTATCCCATTTGGCCAACCAATTCCCTTGCATGCTTGCATCCATAGCATAGATATAACTATCAGAACATACTAATCCATTTAGTAATTGATAGTAAGGGTGAATTCCGGGGCGGTATTGAGGATGGTGCTGGAGGGCTGACTATGTGGGATGCACGCAGTACACTCCCCATACATGGTAAAGTACAGGTAGTGTCATGTTTGGCATACATTTTACTGTTTGTGCGAGTTGGAGAGAGGTATCAATTTCTGGGTCCCTATAGTGTCAGTGTGTGTGCTATGCGTTGCCTCTTTGCCAAGGTAGAGACATACTGGGCATGCTTCTGTCTGCATCTAAGGGCAGGCTCAGGAAGTTCCTCCTCCAAGTCCCTCTGTGCCTGTGGTGACCTTGGCAATGGTGAAGGCCTGTGTGGCCCCTCCCCATGTTGTTCCTGCTACAGCTGTTTCCGCATGATCATATTGTGTAGCATGGCATATACTATGAACATTTGTCCACATGTAGCTGGAGAGTACTGCAAGGCTCCACTGAATATGTCAAGGCAGCAGAACCATGACTTCAGCATCCCAAACACACACTCTATAATTATTCTGGTTTGTGCATGTGCCTCATTATGGAATTCTTGTTCAGGAGTGTGTGCAATTCTGATGGGTGTCATCAGCCACAGCTCCAGTGTGTAGCCAGCATCCCCCACTAGATGGCTAATTGGGATGTCCCCCCTGGCAAACCCTTGATACAGCTGTGAGGAATGCCAGATGTGGGAATCGTGATAGCTTCCAAGGCTCCCAGCACACACTTGCATGATAATGCCCTGGGCATCACACACAACTTGGCAGTTGATGGAGGGGAAGCCCTTGCAGTTGATGTAGACCCTACCCCACTCACTGGATGGTGCTTTGATGTGGATGTGCGTGCAGTCTATGGCACCCAATACCTGTGGGTATTCAGCTACATGGTGGAAGAGACACATATTTCTGGTCAAGGCCTCACAGGTGTTGGGGAAGTAGATGTGTTCACGGACATGTGGCAGCATGGCATCCAGGAAGTGATGAAGTACTCTGGATGCAGATGCCTGTGACACCCCCATGATATCCCCAGTAGTTGTTTGGAAAGTACCTGTAGCTAGGATTCTTAAGGCTATACATACCTTAGTATCCACTGGGATGGGTTCCCCTCTGTTTGTTCTGGATGTGAGGCGAGGCCTGCACAGCTCCACAATTTGCTGAAGTATGTCCCTGTCCACCCTGTAATGCTCTACAATCTCCATGTCATGTAGCCCCTGATAGGTCATCCTGGGTCTGAACACTCTCTTCCTGGGTCTGCGGGGTTTGGCAGCATTATCCTCCTCACCACCATCAGCCTCCAGCACATAGTGATGTATCCGAGCAATGGCAGCCCCTAGCATTTTGCCGGTTTAAATTCCCAGGTTTACTCCAAAGGTGCAGAGTTTGTGGTGAAATACAGACTGAGGGGTGTTTCCATACTTTATAGTGGTGTGATGCTACTGCTGCCTGTCAGATTGGCCATTTCTGATTCTTTCCAGATGCCAGCTTACTTGCTCATGGCTTAGATTTAGACACTGTGAGTGTTAGAAACATTACTGGTGGTTTGTGGATGACTGCCTTTATTCTGCTGTTGCCTTTTTGTAATTAATTTTTACTTGCATCTCCTCCCATTTACAGCTCTATAGCTAACTGCCAGCTGTATTATATTTGCAGGGCCACTGAGACTCCCATAGTAGAGATTTCTACATCAGTTCACCTTTATTTTGTGCTGTTGCCCTTTAATTCTATTTTTACATATCCTCCCATCTTCAGCTCTGCAGCCACCTGTCAGCTGTATTATTTGAGTGCTTTCATTGGCCAGTTGTGGGTTGCAGACTCCCATATTGCTGATTTGTACAGCATTTCCTTGGTTCTGTTACTTCCTTTGCCTTTTCCTTCTATCCTTCCTCTTCCAGTCTGTCGGTAGTGTAAACAGCAAGATATGTCCCTCCCCTGCACTTGCACACTCTCTTCAGTTCATGGAGTATGAGTACACAGCCTCAGACACAACCCCTCTCCTAGTTGTGCTTACCTAAGCAAACAGCTGCCAACAGGGATCCAATGTGCTTCCAGCAAGCATGACACACCCCCTTTTCATGTTCCTTGCTCCTCCTGCCTACATGATGGTGTTAGAGCACCTACACGGTTAGGTGCAGTCTGACACTTTGAAATTTTCTTGTTCAAATTGTGATTCAGTATAAGTCCCCTCATTAGCATACCCCACTGCCTTAAGCCCTAGTTACTGCACTATTCCCAACCCCTCCCCCTTAGCAACCACTGTTCCCTGCTTATGTTTACTTTCTGCATGTCACTGACTATAATGGCAAAATGCAGAAAGTAGTTCTACTGCAGTCCCCCCCCCATTTCTACTTCTACTCTCCCCTCCCACTAGCGTACCACATCCCCTGCCCTCCATGTCCGAGTTCAGCCAACATTAAATACATTTATTATTTTATTATTTTCTAGCGGTTTTGCATGCCATTGGCCATATATTTGGTCATTGGCATGCAAAACCTATTTAATGCATGCTTTCTAGAGTGCTGATATGGCTTCGTTATGTAGACTGTGGAAATGTATTTGGTTAGCAACAGAATACATTTTTACAAGCTACAGTGTTCCATCACAGAACATGCTGCTTTGCTGAATCGCTAACCAGGCTCTTTTGCATGGTTTTCACCAGCAAATTAGCTCATTAGCCTTGGCTATGTCAGACCCAGAGCTGTTGGACATGCTACACTTAAAGAAATCTCAATCCCTCAGAGACACACGCTTCAGGGATCTAAACCTTGTCATCACAATGAACAAAACATGCTGGAGGGATAGGTTCCTAACCCACAGACTCCCCAGACTCTGGAATAGACTGCCCATACATGTCAAGCACAGCGCCTCTTTATCCTTCTTCAAAAGGAACCTTGATGATTGGATGGGAGATAGGAAATTCACCCCGGGGATCACGTCAGTCACCCTGCTAGACAGGGGTCCAGGGAAGTAAATACTGTGGGAAGAAATAGCCAGGGAATTGTTATGACTACGCTTGTATAGGCCCTAGGGCCAATAGCCTTGTACCAACCTATGAACCTATTAGCATCCCGCACGGCTTTCCATGCAAGAACAGTGTAGGGCCACTTATGCACGTGAAAATAGCACGTACGTGGATTGCAAAGCAGCCATTTTCCATGCGGGAATGGTTACACTGTTCCTGCATGGAAATAGAGTTGAGATTCCCAGGGAAAAAACTGATAGGCCAAAGAAGAACCATAAAGACGATAGAGTGGATTATTGAGGGAGGATAAGAAAGAAATTATGTATTGTTACTATTACGTAAAAAGCTCATAATTTACAGAAGCAAGATATACAAAAAGATTAAAAGAGAAATTAGAGGAAAGAAAATTACTTCCACAAGAAAAACTGTCAAGCTTTGAATAAAAATGTGTGTTCATTAATACAACAGATTTGTGAAAAACAGCATATATATATATATAAAATCTGTTTTGAAAAAGAAGCATCTGAGGAAGTGCAAAAATATAAACAATAAAACCTAGCGATTTTTGAAAAGTATAAAAAAAAATATGGACATGAGAAAGAGAGATTTGATATGGTGCAATATTTATGCAAAGGCGAAAGCCAAATTAATCAATATAAAGAAGGCAGCCCTAAAGATATTCAAAGAGAAATACAGGCAGAGACATCCAGATATGGAAAATTTCACAATAAAAAGACAATATCACAAAGAGGGAATGTAGAAAAGTAGATCAGTAAAGTAGAAGTTAAAAAACAGAAGTTGAAGTTATGGAATGCCTGCAAAGTGAAGGATTTGATGTAGAAGGTCTAACATAGGTTACATCACAGCAGAATGGAACGAGTCCCCAAAGTAAGGAGAAACAGGAAGATCAGGAGACATGTGAAGAAGAAATATGGACATGGGAAAGAAAAAGATTTAATGTGGAGTAATCTCTGTGCAAAAGAGAAAGTAAGATTAACCAATATGAAAAGAACAGCACCAAAGATATTTGAAGAGAAATACAGGCAAAGGAATCCAGACATAGAAAACTTTACAATACTAAAAATAAGAAAACAAAGAGGAAAAGTAGAACAGGAGATTATTAATGGGGAAGTTAAAGAAATAGAAACTGAGGTTATGGAGTACCTGCAAAGTGAAGGATTCAGTGCAGAAAATTTAATTCAGAAAGCACCACAATAGAATAGAGCAATGGACATTCAGTTTAAGGGGGAAACCAGTGCAATGGGAAGCAATTGGTCAGGTGTCATATGAAGATATTTTGGAGCCTTCCACAGGAAACCAGTATAAATGTTCACTTGAAGCTGGATAGCAAGGGAAGGAATAGGAAACTATGGAAACTCTGACAGTCAATGTTGAGGAGTGATAGGCCAGTGAGTTCCCATATGACAGAGCAACAGATGGCACGGGATGAAATTGAAGAGAATGTGCCACAGGAAGATACTGTAGAAATTTCTATAGAATGCCTGCAGGAAATGGAAAACACAAAATGTGCCCCCAGTTTAGAAGATAATGAGCTAAGAGAAGAACTGCCTGATTTAATATAGATAGACATATTAAGATCAATGAAAGAAACAGACCACAGAAGGTCAATAAAACCAAAAGAGTCAGAAGTTTGATAATACAAATGAACACAGTAATTAGAACTGTCCATAGATATCCATGCTGCAATATGACAGAAATAAACAGGATATATTACTGTGCAGCAAAATTACTAACTGATAAAGTTCTACCACAAGAATACAGGGTAGTGATGGAAAAAGAAAAAGGAGAAATCGAATACCATCATGCAAGTATCGAATAGAGAAAACTATGAAGCAATTAAGACAAGAAGTGTCACTGTTAGAAGAGTATAGAAGAGGGAACAGATCAGCAAAAATAATTAGAAAGATAGACATCGTAAAAGCAATGCGCAGTATTAGAACAGATCAGGATCTATCATGCACTATCGCAAATAGCAAACTAAAAATCTCAGCACAGGTGGAAAAACTTAGAAGATACACAGATAAATATAAAGGAAAAGTACAAAATAAACAATTTATTGATGACCCAAAAAAGTTTTATAGAGAACTGGGAAACAAGGTAAAAGGAATTGAAAGACCACCAAAAAAAGAAGAAATAGATACATTTTGGAGAAGTATTTATGAAGATCCTGTGGAACATAACAAAGATGCTAAATGGATAGATGAAGTAAAGAAAGAATAAGAAGTTTAAAGGTACAGGATATGAAATGGGATGAAGTAACAGCCCGAGAGATTGAAATAAAGTTAAGAAAAGCCTCTAATTGGAAAACTCCAGGCCCAGATGCAGTACCCAACTTCTGATAAAAAGTATTAACATCTTTGCACAAAGATTTAGCCATGAGTAAGAACTATTTATATGCATACCCTGAACAGACACCAACCTATCAAACAACAGAAAAAGCAATGCTCCTACTCAAGACTGAACCTACAAGCTACCTTAAAATTTATAGACCAATAACTTGCCTTCCGACGACATATAAACTGTACACTGGAATTGATGCTGACAGAGTTTATAGTCATTTAGAAGAAAACTCAATTATAGCAATAGAACAAAAGGGCAATAAAAGAAAGTTGTACGGAATAAAGGATCATTTGTTGTTAAATAAAGTTATAGTGGAGAACTGTAAAAAGGGCAAGAATTTAAGTATGGCATGGATTGACTACAAAAAGCATTTGATAGTATCCCACATACATGGATAAAAGAGTGCTTAAAAATGTATAAGATACACCCTACACTGATCATCTACATTACAGTGACCATGAAACAGTGGCAGACCACTTTGTAATTAAGCCATGATTATCGCAGGGATAAGAATTCAAAGGGGGACATTCCAGGGTGACATTATGTCACCACTGCTAGTCTGTCTTGCCCTTAACCCATTAAGCTGTCTACTTAACAGCTTAGGCCATGGCTATAATTTGGCTCATAGAAAACAACAGTGTAAAGACTTCTCTTCTTCTCTTTGTCGATGATTTAAAACTGTATAGCTCATCAGATGAGGAACTGAAAGCACAACTGCAAGTTGTCAAAACTTTTTCAGATGATATAAGGCTGTCATTTGGCCTTGATAAATGTGCAAAAGAAACCCTTAAAGCAGGAAAACTGCAGCACCAAGAAAACATTAGTTTAGGACAAGAATATGATAGAAACAAACTTGAGCAAGAGGGAGTGTATACATATTTGGGAATTGATGAAGGATCAACAATAAAACATGAACAAATGCGAATAAAAATTAGTAAGGAATACTTTAGAAGACTTAAACTAATCCTAAAAATAGCATTGACATCTAGCAACAAAATTCAAGCTATAAACCAATTTGCTCTTCCTGTACTAACTTACAGTTTTGGAGTGACTGACTGGCCCCAAAACATGTTGGATAGATTAGATAGGAAAACAAGAAGGATGCTCCATGCTCACCAAATGATTTATAAAAATCATTGCATACCAAGATTATATATCCACATTCTGAAGGAGGGATGGGCCTCCTTCAAACTGATTACATGTATAGATCTGCAATCATGGGACTGCACACATATCTGCTGACCTCTCAAGACCTAAACATAGTGAAAGTTTTGAAACATGAGAAAAATAAATCTAAGATGACTTCTTTGCTTAGTCTGGCAGAAGCATATTGGCATCAAGCTGGAATGGAAATCAAAAAAGAAGTAGCTAAAAATCAGGCAGCAACTGAATGTGCCATAAAACAAATGAAAGAATATACGGTGAAGGACCAGATGAGAAGACAAGAAATGTGGAAAATCCATAAATATAGTTGCAAGTATAGAAAACTTCTGGAAGAACCTCATGTTGATCAGGATCGAATGCAGGAGTGGTTAAGGATAGGCAAATTCAAACCAGGAGATGAAAGGTTAATATTGGCGGCCCAAGATAGTGGGCTACTTACACGCTGGTTTACAAAGTCCATTGAACATGTGGGAGAAACAGACAAATGTAGGTTTTGTAAAACAGAATTGGAAACAGTTGCACACCTCATTGCCGGTTGTGACATACTAATGGCAGAAGGACTGTATAATAAAAGGCATAATAATGTGGCAAGACTGTTGCACTGGGGATTGTACAAACATTATGGTATTGAAGTGGCTGAAAAACACTGGAAACATGAACCACAAAGCATCATAGAAAATGATGAAGTCTACATCACATGGGATCACCCATTACCAACAGTTCAAAAGATAGATGCTAGAAAACTAGATATAGTGGTCCATGAAAAGAAGACAAAAGTAGCATTAATCATTGAAATCACCACACCCAGTGACTACAGTGTCTTGTGTACAGAGAGACACAAAGTCATAAAATATCAGGATTTGCAGGCAAAAATGAGAGCAATGTAGAAGAAAGATACCCAGACAGTTCCAATAGTAGCAGGCGCAATGAATCTTATAAAAAATAGTCTACAATTGTATTTAGATGTGTAACTGATACATGTAACCCCGTACGAACTGCAGGAGTCATTATTAAGCACATTGCAAGTGCTGTGAAGAGCACTTCTGGCTGATATCAAAGATTGAAACAATACTAATTTCATGAACTTTAATCATACTTTGACTGAGGAATGGGGTCCATTCCTGTCATGGTATTAGAAACCCAAAAGACTTGGAGAAATAAAAAAAAACAGCTATGTATCAATCCTTATATCGTTAGATGGGTCACTAATTGGCTCACTAATCGAACACATAAAGTCAAAATAGGGGAATCCACCTCCATCAGCAGTCCTGTAACCAGTGGTGTTCTACAGGGATCAGTCCTGGGACCTCTACTGTTTGGAATCTATTTCTCCGAAGTAAGAGCAAAAACTAAAGGTCTGTGGCTGACAAAGTATGCTGATGACTGCAAACTGATAGCTGTCGTAGAATCGCCAAATGATGTCAACATATTATAAGAGGGTCTTACACAAACAAATGACTGGTGCCAAAGTCATGGCCTTAAACTCAATGCTAAAAATGTATTATCATCCCTTTTGGTAAGAGCGATGTTCCTGCTAACTACCACATAAATAGCAACACCCTAAGTATGCACTCAGTGGTGAGAGATCTGGGTACACAGGTTGACAGCAACCTTACCTTTGATCACCATGTCTCCACAGTGGTAACAAGGACATTTTATATTGCTCATCTCAGTAAGGGCATTGCCTCCAGAAAAAAAGAAGTTATAACCTCCCTGTACTCTTCCCTCCTCAGGCGAATAATTGAGTACAATGCCCCTTTTGGTATGTCCCTTTCCAAGCACCTGCAGCAATTGGAGAGACCACAAAGGTTCCTCACAAGGAAAATTCAAGGTCTTTAGCATCTGTCCTATATGGATCATCTGAAATCACTATCAATTTATTCTGTTTCATACAGTCTACTCAGAGACAATCTCCGCATTGCATATAAGGTAATCTCTGCCCTTGCTTTATTGGAAATGCTGCATATCCATAAGTCAAATGGTACACGGGTTACTCACTCTAAAGATCTTAACCTGGTATGTGACATTAATAGAACCTGGGGGAAGGACAGATTTGTCTCCCAGAGGTTACCACACCTTTGGAACAAACTCAAACTTCATGTGTAATAGAGCACCTCATTGGCCCTATTCAAATGCAATCTAGATGATTGGATGGGTAACCGTAAATTCACCCTGGGGTTTCCACCTGTGCCCTTGTACAGGAGCAATAAATTTTTATCTTGGAAATTAGTAGAGAACTTGGCTAGGCTTGTAAGGTTCCTAGGGCCATTAGTTTAGTACCTTCCTATAATCCTATGACCCTAATTTAGATTTGGAAGGTGTCAAACATAATATCAATCTAAGGATAGTGTGGGTGACAGTTCCAGAGACTGTGAGCTTGAGTCTGAGTTGCTTCAAGGATGGGATCTGTTGGATGCAGGGGCCCTCATGATATTGACCTAACAGTGCTGCAGAACATATACCTTGATTGAGAGGTTCTACCACATGCTGTGGAAGTCTGATGAGGCCTGACTTGTCCTTCTAGGAATCCACATGAATGCTTACAGCACTTCTTTGGGATATGCACGATGTCTGGCCTACTTGTCCACATCCAGCACTGTCCCCAGTGTGTCTGGTATGTCCTTAGTAGTCTACATTTGGAGGCTGACATGGATGCTCTGTGCGTAATTATGCTGCACATAAGAATCACTATGGAAGTGTACCTCACCTCCACAATTCCCATGTACTTGTGAATTTCCTTGCTTATACCCTGTAGTACTCTAACCATCTCTGTGTGATTTTCAGTGGCAGTAGCCTGGGCCTGAACAATGTCACAGCACATCTGTTACCAGGCAGACAAGGCCTTCCATGTCTCTGGAAACCACTGGCAAACATGCCTTAGGCAGGCACCCTTGTGTACAGGTGTAATTGTGGGTACCAATACCTCTGAAAGGGTAGTCTCTTAATCAAGGGGTTCAGATTGTGCAGAGGAAACACGTGTTGAGCTACATGTCCCCCCCCCCCCGTTGTAATGCCATTTCTTGATTATGCTAAGTGTGTCACCTTGTGTCACTATGTACAGATATCCACCTGCTGTGGGGTTGGAGGTCCTGCCAATACACTCTGTAACTGTGTACCACTTACTTGAGGTTGTATCATGAGAATGAGAGTTATGACATCATCATTGTCAGCCATTTTACTGCCGATATCAGCCTGTTGTGGTGCAATACAATGTGCAACTGTTTCTGGTGCTGACCCTGTGAAGAGAGATATTAAGATGTGGTTAATGTGACCTGTGACAGTTACATATGATTTTTTTTTCTTGGAGCTATGATGTCCACATGTACCAATCTGTGATTGTAGAGTTTGTGCTACACCTGATGCTGGTGGAGTACCTGATGAGGAAATATGTAAGAGATATATGTACTCATGTACCATGCCAAGTTCACCTAGGCTGAAATTAGCAAAGTCAGCTAAACACTAACTTTCTACAATTCCTGAATATGAAGTTGTAGGCATGTGAAAGTACTAGTGTCAACACCACCTCTGATGACTCTTGCAGCATCCCTATCTTCAGTCATCACTCCTTCTAGACAGTAGGTACTCCTCATCCAGTGTTAAAAGTTGGATTATGGAAGGGTCACCATCAGTGCTGCTATGGGCAGTTATATTCTGCCTAGCCTTTGTCTTGGCATGCCCCACAATGTCATTAGCTATTTTCCTACACTGTTCCAAAATGTGTTTCTTACAATGAAATAATTTCCTGTCAAAGTTGTCAGTAAGAAAATAAATTCATGTTTATTTTGCTGCAATACATAATTTGTGTCCAGTCCTTGATGAAAGCTGACAACAAATCTCAGTCAATTGAGAAATTTGCTTAACAGGATACAGGAGTCACATCTGGAAATATTAAAGTGCAAAGCAAGAGACATGCTTTGGCCAGAAAAGTCAACTCAGTGCAAATGGCAGAACTGTGCCATCTGCAGTGCACACCATAACACCAATGTATAGGAAAGGATGACGGCAATACCAAATTCCAAATCATCTGTGAAGTGCATTTGTTTGAAAGAACCATGTTACCATACATGTGGCTTATACCTAGTTTCCTGAAATAATCAAACTGGCAGACGCAAAAAGTATAACTGTACCAAGTAAGAAAGAGTTGCAGCTGCAAGAGTTCTAAGTTTACAACTGCTTTTTGAGTGCATTGACTTTTAAATTTTCTACATTTAAGGTTTGGATATTCCCATTACTTTTTAATTTTGGTCTTATTATATTACAGTTTGTTGTATTTTAAATTTTGTTTTACTGCAAGATTTTTTCTTAAAAGTTGATGGCTAGGGTCAGTCAGGAAAAAGTTTTCTTCTGCTTTCATTGATTGGATAAGAATTAGATCTAGCTAATTAGTGGAAGGAGCTGAGAAACAGTTTTCTTATTTAAGGTATTCACCTACATACCTATCCAGCCATAGCCGGCCTTGGGCATAGGCCAACTAGGCGGCCTCCTAGGGTGCCGCTCTAGCAGGGGGTGCTTTCTAGTATTTATTTGTTTATTTTTTGTAGTAAAGAATGTTTTAAATGTGTTGAATGAAAACAGGAAAAACTGAAGAGTAAGACAACCTATGAGAAAAATGAAGAAAAAATTAATCTGGATGGTGTAGGTAAGCCAGAATGGGGCACTGGGTGGTGTGTGAGGTGGCTATGGAGACCTTTTGCCTAAGGCACCAGTTGACCAAAGGCCAGCCCTGTATCCAGCTACAAGAGCTCTGAGTTTACAACTGCTACTTCACAATGATTTTTGGATTTGTTCATACCAATCCACCTATCTCTTGTGCTTTTAAACTTGGTGGCTTTTTAGCTGCCCAAACCTACTATAAATTAGACTTTGGAAGCCCCTACCAGTGCTAATTCTTCTGGGCACTGATGGGATCTGATAACTCAAAGTGTAGTGCTGTGTGACTTGCTGTTCCTCATTTTTAAGTATTGCTGATCTCTGTCTAGATTTGATCTTGGATTGGAGTTATTCCTTTAAGGTGTGGTTACTTCCATTTTGTTATCTTTAATTTTATATTGCATTTTGTTTTGATTAGCTTTTTATTCTTTTTGGAGTTTTAAGACGTCTTGACTAGGGTCTGTTACAAAAGAATTCTTTTGAAGACAGTGAATAAAATCCAGCTAATTAGTGGGAGAAACTGAGAAATAGCATTCCTCAGTTAACTATATGTATTTAATGGCATCTTTAGCTGTAGGGCTGTGTGACTTGCTGTTCTCTGCTTAAGTACTGCTGATCTCTGTCTGCATTTGATTTTTCCTACCCATCTGCCCTACTCCTATTGCACTCTTAAACTTGCTGGCTTTTGCCCTGTCTGCCCTCACTATAAATCTGACTTTGGACACTCCTCCCATTCTCATCTCATCAGCTCATTCTACTGAGCACTGAAAGATGAAATGGTAAGACCCCCACCCCCCATTTAGTCTCTTATTAAACTTGGTGGCTTTTGCCCTGTCCATCCCCATTATAAATCTGACTTTGGACACTCCTCCCAGTCTCATCTCATCAGCTCATTCTACTGAGCACTGAGAGGTCAACTGGGAAGCGCACCCCCCCCCCACATTTAGTCTCTTATACTTGAATTATCTTTCTGTTTCCTACTTTTCCACTTACTAAAAATAAATAAATAATTGCACTTTATTCAGCTGCTTTTATGGTATCTGTGCTTATTCCACCTTTATTTAGGTTTTTGCTGCATTTTCTTAAAGTGTTCAGTTGTATTTAAGCTGCTACATTTATTACTGATTGTCAGTAGCCTGATTTCATTGTAACTGTTATTCTAAGCCTCTTAGGTCTGATTCAAGCACTTGGGCTCTAAACTAGTTATTTTACATTAGGAAGGTTTGTGGTCTATACTTCTGTGGCAGACGACATAGCTTACACCCTTCTGAGTTGGGCACTGTTGGTTAAAGGCTTACTGTGCTTGTTATTCTAAAAGTGTCTTTGTTCTGGTTTAAGCACTTGGGCTTCAAATCAGTTATTTTACATCTACACACTTGTGGAAGGAGAGGGTAGCCTCCATTCTTCTGAGCTGGAAATTGCTGGCGAAGACTAGTGTGCCTGTTATTCTAAGTGTCTTTGTTCTGATTTAAGCAAGTGGGCTCAAAACCAGTTATTTTACATTAAGAATGTATGTGGTCTACACTCTTGTGGCACGAGAGGATAGCCTATGCCCTTCTGAGCTGGGAATTCCTGGTGTAAGTCTTATTGTGCCTTTATTTGATTGGCTGGAAGGCTAGCTTGTTTAAAATTTGAATTTCTGTGCCTGAGGCATCTGGCAACATTTGCAACCATGCTACTTGAGAAGGGGAGTATTGCTGGTTCCTGCTAAACTCTGCAAAAGCTAAGACTTGCATTACCATATCCACAATTGTGGCATTTGCTTTTTTGCTAAATTGGGTGTTTCTGTGTTGAATATCTGCACTTTTTGACTTTTTTACAGTCTTTAATTAGAACTGCCTTTGTTCCACTTTGAGAGTTGAGGGGACCTAAGTCATTTTCTCGCATGGGATTGTGTAAAGGAAAGAAGCTGTTTTTTGGCTCAGCATGGAGCCTTGTTTGTGCTTTTTATTGAATCTCAGCTGCTATTTAAGCGTTGCAGTTGCACAATGTTTAGCTCATAACCTACTATCTCGGAGGCATTTGGCAATGTTTGGCGACCACTCTACTTGAGAAGACAAGTGTTGCTGGTTTCTGCTAAACTCTACAAAAGCCAAGACTTACATTACCATATCCACTGTTTTGGTATTTATTTTTCACACTGTTTTCGTCACAGCTACATTAAGTGTTTCTGTGTTAAATATCTTAAATGTTTTGACCTTTTTTACAGTCTTTTGTTAGAACTGCTGCTCTCCAAGCAGCAGTGGATGGCAGCAATCTGTATAGTCACAGGTATCTTGATATCTTACAGTGTAATTCCCCTTTGTAATCTATGTAAGCTTCCCTTATAGTACCCTTACTGTCTAGATATTTTTTTTTAATTAGTAGAGCATATAGTTTGCACATACCTGAGTGTTGCTCATCAAGTTCCTTATTTTATTGATCTATTCAATATTTAAACTTCCCTCACTCCTCCCTAATAAATCAGCAACCACAGATATGCACTTCCTGACACTCTCTGTGGCCATTCTGGTTGAAATGGGCATTCTGAGGCATTGTAGCAATTGCCTCATGTACAGTGACAACCCACTTATTCTTAATAAAACAGATAAAGTATGAGAAAGGTGTAAATACACTTTAACGTTGGAGGAAAAACTGTCTCATACAACAAAAACTAATCATATAGAGGTTGTTAATGACACTTGCACCACGCTTATTGCACAGGGTGAAGACCCTACACATAAAACTACTTATGCTGAGGCACTCACAGGTAACCATCCTAAAACAATAAGACCTTCTGCACAGCAGAAAGTGTCCTCAGCCATCACATAAACACTCAGTTAAAACACTACTCAGTGCTACACATAACATTGTATCCAATACTTCTGCAGCTAAGCCCTTAAGGAAAACCTTCCAGGTCATTTGTTATTCTATAGTGAGGCACACTGATTTCCCTCTCACCAGACTGAGTAAAGAGAAAGTCATGATTAGCTGTTTTTCTGGGGTTAGTATCCTTCAAGCATACCTCTCCACTGCCCAGATTTTCGCCTCATATTTATGGTCTGCTCCTCATAAAATCTGTAGCTTTCTGGCAAATTATCAAAGATTGAAGTAACTAAATAATGACAGACATTTGAGTTTCAAACTTCATACTGTTCAGAAAGTGTGTGTTAATGCAAAACCTGTTATTCTATGAACTTTGAAAGTTAATAAGAGCAGTGTTTAAAAACTGTCATTATTTTTGGGCCTTTGTGCCCCCTATTATTTTTGGCTTTGTCAAGATTTCTTGTGCTAAGATTTTGAGAGGCAGGCTGTCAAGTCACACAGGTAATCAGGTCATTGAACCACAGGTACAAGTATGACTCTGTCATAGTGCACTTGGGTGTTAATGGCCTGAGACATACCTCCCTTGACTATATGAAGCAAGCTTACTGATTGTGCGTCTCAGGCAGGTATGAGCCAAGCACTGAGCAGCACACTACCTTCTCCACAGATGATGTCACGTTACCAACAGAAAATGACTGATTTTAACAATTGGCTTAGTTACTGGTATTAGTCCAAGAGGTACAATATTTGATGCCTGGGTGGACATGGTTGACACGTGCTTTAATAGGGATGGTCTGCACTTATCCTGTCTAGGTTTTCAGATATTGGCAAAGGCCTTTTCCACCTCCATATTGCCTTTTTTACGCAATGCCAAACTGATAAACCACCCAAATTAACTGAACTTACAAAGGAATATCTGAATGTGGTACTGCTCCGTGCTAGAAATCTTAACAAGAAACTCCAGTCCCTGCAAGCTTTCCTCTCCCTGGAGAATGTAGACATCTGTCTAGCAATGGAGACATGGTTTAAAGTCTCAGAGAGTGAGGTTATAATGTCTTTCACACCTTTAAACCAGCTACTACACAGGAGGGAACTAAAGATGAAGAAGTATCATTCTGTATTAAAAACAGCCTTACATCCAGACTAGTTAAAGTGTATGACCCACTGGAACTCATACATATGCACCTGACCATAAACAGGATCTCATACCATATCCTTGGAACCTATAGGTCCCCCTTCATGTCTCAGGAAACCAATACTGCCTATAATAATGCCCCAGATTCCCTCTTCGTTCAACCCAATATGGTCTCCTTGGGGGATGTCAACTACCTCTCTATACTATACCACTTCTAATGCATAAGTCCAGTGATTCCTAAACTTCATTAATATCAACATCCTGGATCAGTTGGCCCATTCTCCCACCGAGGGACAAACATCCTTGACCATGTACTCACAAACATGGGGAAGCAATGTTCCTCACCCAATGTAATGTCCTCACTCCTCCGATCTGAACATAATGCAGTATGCTTGAAACAAATTTTAAATCTGGTGACCATGCAAAATCAAAATCTTTTGGGAATTATTCCAAAGTTAACCTCTGTCTACTAACCAATGCCTTGGCTAAATTACAAGCACCTCCAAACCCAGTAAACATCATAGCATGTGCTGAGCTATTTACAAAATCTCTGTGCAGCCATACTGACAGCTGTATAGAGTGAGCTGTGCCCCCTCGTATTAAGAATAAGATATACTCAAACGGCAAGCCATCCTGGTGGAATCACATTATCAATGGGTTACACAACAAAAGAAAAAAAATCTTGGCCAAGCATAGGAGGGACAAAGGCCAACATACTAGAAACCCCCCTACCAATCTAAACAGGCAGCTAAAAAGGTTAAGTGATACTTTAATGGCAAAATTTGAAGAAAAAAATAGTTCTCAGGTAAAGGATATCCACAAAGCTTTCTACAGCTGTAACCTCAAGGGAAATATGCAAAAATGCACAAAATTTATTGTAAATGACATCACCCACACCAAACCAGAGACCACTGCCAATCTTTAGGATGAAATGTTCAGCTCGAGTTTCTCCTCCATTCCCATCTTGATAGTCCAAAGGAAATACTGCATACCACAATCCTCCCAAACATTACTAGGCAACAGGTCTTCAATGCAATTTCCAAGGCCAAAAACACTGCATCAATGGGCCCCAATAGCATTCTGGGATGCTTAGTAAATAGCATGAAGCATGAATCACTTTTCAACTGAAGCCTACAGTCAGGTTTTGTGCACAAGGAATGGAAGATGACTACAGTCATTCTCCTGCAAAAAGGAGGTCCAACCACAGATCCGGTTAACTACAATCCCATAAGTCTGACGAACCTCATATGTAAGACCATGGAGAGAATCATCATGGACATGATAAATGAGGACCTAGGTAACCTGCAAATGCTGGACCCATCACAGTTTAGCTTTGTTAAATCTGGTGGACTTCTTTGAGAAGGTCGCCAAAGTAATGGATGAGGGCAAGACTCTGCACACAGCTTACCATGATCTGGTCAAGGTTTTTGATACAGTGCCTCATTCAGGCATTATAGACAAGCTCATTAAATTAGGTATAAACCCCTTTTATCACCTGCTTGACAGCCAACTGGCTCACTGATAGGACCCAGGAGGTTCAAAACGGTGAGGCCATGTCCACCAAGAGCCAGTCACTACTGGAGTTTTCCAGGACTCAATACTGAGTCCACTCCTTTTTGGCACCTATTTCTCTGAAGTGGAAGCAAACACTGAATGCTTATGGCTAACTAAGTTTGCTGATGACTGTAAGCCTGGAGTTATCATCAACTCCCCTGCAGACACTAGCATTCTTCAAGAAAGCCTATCTCTGACTGACAAATAGTGCCAAAGCCATGGCCTTAAACTCAATGCTAAGAAATACATAATTGTACCATGTTGATAATACTCTACTAAGAGTTGACCCAGTGGTCAGGGATCTGGATACATGTGTTGAAAGTAGCCTTACCTTCGACCACCAGGTGGCCACAGTGGCCACCTGGTGGTCAAAGGTAAGACTTCGAACACCAGGCGGTCAGAGTGGTGAGGAAATGATTTTTTTTGTTGTGCAACTTGTAAAAGCATGGCATTCAGGTCCAAAGAGGTCATTATCCCACTGTAATCTGCCCTTCGGTATGTACCTACCCAAACATATGCAGCAACTAGACTGACCTTAGAGGTTCCTTACAAAAAGAATACAAGGCATAACAAACCTACTTTATGGAGAGTGCCTTAAAACCCTTTCTCTCTACTGATTCTTCTCTAGATTACTGAGGGTTGATCTATGTCTGGCTTACAAGGCATCCACAAGCCCCACACTTATGAATTTCATGCATATTTGTAAGTCCAACAGTACCATAAATATAAGGTCTAGGAACCTGAATTTTGTCTGTGACTTAAACAGAACATGCCGGATAGACAAATAATTGTCCAAGAGACTACCCTTCCTATGAAACAGGCTTCACATCTTTGTGAAGCTAAGTTCGTCTATTACTCAGTTTAAGCTCAACCTAGACCAGTGGATGGGAAATAAGAAATTTACATCGGGCCTGGCACCCAAGTCCCTTATAGACAGAGGTAGTTTATAAATGCCTGGCCCTCAATGTCCTATTTAGATACAGGATGTCATTACTCTTTCGGGAAAACTTGGCTAGGCTTAGAAAAGCCCCCGGGTTGTTAGCCTAGTAACAATCTATGAATAATGCACTCCTATTAGACTTTCAAAGCTTGAGTTAACCTCTGTTTCATATCATTCCATTCAATTGCTGCACGCTGCAATATTCAGAGTGTTAATCTCAATTGTATATTGTTCTTTTCTGCATTTTTCCTTGGTTTAACCAAAAGACATCTGTTTGCATTTTTAACTTGGTCTGGAACCTTAGTCTTGTAAGTATTCCTCACAATAGTGGGAGAATTGGGAGTTGCTGCAGGATCTGAGCCTCATTTATTACATTTGTACTGTGCTTTTACTGTTTGAATTTTACTTGGTTTGGGGACATTAGTCTTGTAGTATTAAAATAAAGAGAGAATTGCAAATTGCTGCAGGAGGTGATATATATATACATACCCACACACATAGAGAGAGAGAGAGACAGAGAGATATGTGTGTGCACCTATACTGCATTTTTACTGTTTACTGAACGGATTCCTCTCTAGCTCATCTCCTATAACCTGTGCTGAGCTGTGCATTGCTGGTTTGCAGTGCCCTGGATAGATGCAGGCCAGGCACACAAACTTGTAATTTTCCATATGAAACTTTATATTCTTTTTTCTCAAGTATCTATCTGAGTATAGAGCAGCTATTTTGCCTACTGAGAAGTGTTGTTTTAGATCAATCCTAGACCTCTTCCCCCAGCCCAACAACTCCCAGTTTAGTTAGTTACAAGCCCCTCTTCCACTGTCCCTCGTAGATACCAAAAAAAGAGGTTCCGTAGCCAAGGAATTGCACTTTCCTACTGTCTCAGAAGCAAGTCTGGTGGAAACTGGCATCCTAAGACAATGTAGCAATTGTCTCATGTTTAGTGACAACCACCTTATTCTTAAGCAGACTGGCACAGTATATGAGAGATGTAATTACACTTTGTCTTTTGATGGAAAACTCTCATATACAGACATTGATATTTCCAAACAGGTTGCCAATAACACACTCACACACACACACACACACACACACACACACACACTACAACTATTGTGTGTCAGACACAAACTCAGACATGCTGAGGTTATTAAATGCAATCAAACCAAACCTCAAAGGCCACCCAGATGCTGTCCTCAGCAACCTCCCAGACACTCTACAAAGACAACACTCCCCAGGACACATACAACCACATCTCACAATGTGTCATCCTCTAAGTCCTTAAGGCAAACTACCACACAACCCAATATATTAGTCATTGAAGACTCTATTGTGAGACACACTGATGCCCCACTTACCAGGCTGAGCAAGGAGACAGTCACAATCTGTTGCATATCAGGGGCAGGGATCCACCAGATCACACATGCACTCAGGACATTGATCCACAAGTACTAGTATGACGCTGTCATAGTCCATCTCAGCATTAATGACCTGAGACATACTTCCCTGGACTATATAAAGAGAGCCATGACAGCGCTTTTAGATTATGTGCCCCAGGCAGGTATGAGCATAGCACTGAGCAGCATTCTACCTTCTCCAAGGATGATACCACAATATAAACAGAATATGACTGACTTTAACAATTGGCTTAGCTTTTGGTGTCATTCTAAGGGGCTCAATATTTTTTGGCTTGGGTTAATATACTTGACAGACCACTCTGCTTTGCCATAGATGGTCTGCACCTGTCTCCATTAGGCTTTTGGATACTGGCCAAAATATTATGCACCCCTATAGTGGTATTTTTAGGCTATGCCAACCCGATAAACCTTCCAAAGTAGTAAATTGTACTCAAGATAAACTAAAGGTGTTACTGCACAGCACTAGGAGTCTCAAAAAGAGCCTCCACTCCCCGAAGCCTTCCTCACTCTTGAGAGTGTTGACATCTATGCATAGGGTTGCCACCTTTTCAAATGGCCAAAGTGGGACATTTGTGGTACAAACATCAGATTTTACAGGCCGACACATACCCACAGTCAGTACAAAGGATATAACTTAACTTTTTTGCCTAAATAAAAGCTTATTCTTGTAGCATTTTAGTTGCTTATTCTGTTTCTTATAACATTTAGGTATTTTAGATACAGAATAACTGTTTTATGCAACTATTACATAAAATATAGGATATAATTTTCTCCTAAAATTTCAGGACATTTGCCATTTGTACAATTTTTTGTCAGGACACAGCTGCCCAAAGAGGAACTGTCCCTCGCAAAGTGGGACAGGTGGTAACCCTATCTATGCAGTTACTGAAACATGGTTTACAGCAGCAGAGGCTCCTCAGCAGTGCAAAGCTATAATGCCTTCCAGACATTTAGACCAGCTACTGCACAAGAAGGGACAAGAGGTGGAGGTGTAGCAATCTACATAAAAAGTAAGCACACTTCAAGACTGGTCAAACAATATGACATGTTTCAGCCACTGCAGGTCCAGCTAACCTTAGGTGAAGTCTCATACAAAATTCTTGGTACCTATAGGTCCCTGTCTATGACCCAGGATAACAACACCATGTACTTGGTGAGTTTAACTATCCCACCATAAACTGGGTTATGTACACAACCACTAACATGCAGGCTCAAAGATTCCTGGATTTTGTCAATGCAAATATTCTGGAACGGCTAATCTCCACACCCACTAGCGGTGCAAATATCCTTGATCTGGTATTCACAAATATGAGGAAATTGAGAAAATATACACAGGAGAACTGTATGGCAGGGCAATATGCTCCACATAAAATACGATGAAAAGTTTTAAGCAGTCTCAGTAGCATACAATGTCAGCTGTGCAGAATACACAAACACTCCGTATAGAAGCGGCAATGTAGTCCAAATATATAATACACTGGTCATAATAGTAGGCAGTTTTCACTTCACCAATAAATATTCCAAGAACGATGTAAAAAGGCAAATTCTTTTAATGATTCAACAATGTGGCTTTTTTTTTTTTTTATAATATCCAAAGTTACCGTTTAAATAGCTTGAAACATGACTTGTCAGGCCCACTAGAATCTCTATTCAGCCACAGTCTCCAGACAGGCTTCATCTCTAGGGAATGGAAGATCGCAACAGTCATCCCCTGTACACAAAGGGGGGGCCATCAACAGATTCAGGGAAATACAGACATATAAGTTTGACTAATCTTATATGCAAGGCCATGGAAAGAATGGACATGATAAAGAAAGACACAGGAAATCTTCAAATACTGGACCTATCCCAATTTGGTTTCATCAAGGGCTGGTCATGCCACTTATTTTATTTATTTATTTTATTTTATTTTACGTTTGTTTACTGGGATAGTCCAACTGGATACATGTCCATTTTCAGCGGAGGCCTGGGGAGAAAAGCTCCACATAGACAAACGTACATAGATTACACAGAAGTTAGCAAACAATTATAAAAACAAAGTGATTATACACAATGGCTTAGTAGTGTTCCCTAGTAGGGACTCACAATTCCCATGGACAGACATAATTAAAAGTAAGAGATATCAGATTGGAAGTAGAGCTTGGTGACGTAGTTACAAGTTATTATAATTACAGAATATGCTTTCAGTTTATAACTTAATTAGGGTTGGTACATGGGCATAGCCAATTCACTTTGAGATAGTGTTTGAGGTTTTTTTTTTTTGAAGAGACTTTTGGAGGATTGTAGGGTTATATAGTTTGGCAATGAATTCCAGGTTTGGGATTCACTAGCAGAGTTATTAGCTTTGTGGGTTTGGACCAGTAGTTTATCGACTGGCCATAGGGATCTCAGGTTGTTATATGGCTGAATAATATTTTTAAGTGAGGGGGGTATCCTCAGGGTGGTACAGAATCTTGTGCGCTATTAAGAGTTAATTGAATTGAATTAAGCTGGGCAGTTCTAGCCACTCTAGTTGTTTATGGTTCTGGAAATGGTGGGTTCTATAGGTGGAGCCAGTGGTGAATCTGACAATATGATTGTAGCTATGGGACAGCTTACCTAGTTCGGATTTGTTGAGGTTTGAGAGTACAGGTGAGGCATATAAAAGAGTAGAGAGTAGGTGTGATCGGGTGATTGCAGTCCTAGCCAGTGGGGTTAAAATGTCTTGTTTCTGTACAGTGATCCAAGCTTCTTATTGATGGTCTGCATGGTTTTGTTGACCTGTAGGTCAAATTTGAGATTACGGTCTATGATAACCCCTAGCAGTTTGGTGTGATGATCTGGGGAAATAGCGATACCATTGTTAGATGTGACAGAGAATGAAAGTGTGGTAGATCTACTAGTGGGGGAGAAGAGTAGACATTTAGTTTTATTGGGTTTCAGAAGTAGGTGTTAGTTGGTGAGCCAGTTCTCGATAGTGTTAAATGTATTTTGGGTTAAGGTTTGCAATTCGGATGGGGAGGTGGCTGAGCAGATCAGAGTGGAATCATCTGCATACTGAATGCAGGTAGCTTTAAGGATAGCAGTGTGAAGGTTGTTGATAAAAACAGAGAAGAGTAGTGGACCTTTAACCTGGCACTTTAACCTGGTATACTTCTTCAAAAAGGTCGCTCGAGCCATGGACAAGACAAAATGGTGTATACTGCCTACCTCAACCTGGCAAAAGCATTTGATGCAATGCCTTACTTGGGTATTATAGACAAACTCACAAATTTAGGCATAAATCTCAATGGACAACTAAATGGCTCACTGATAGGACACATGAAGTTAGGGTGGGAGAATTCACCTCCATGAAGAGGCCTGTTGCTAGTGGTTATCCACGGGGCTTTGTACTGGGACCTCTCCTGTTCAGAAAATATTTCTCTGAAGTCAATGCAAATGTAGAGGGCCTTTGGCTGACCAAATTTGTTGATGACTGCAAGCTGGGTGCAATCAGTGCATCCCCCAAAGATGTAGATATCCTCCAACAGGGTCTGACACAGACAAATAAATTGTGCTATAGCTGTGGCCTACAAATCATCGTAAAAAATGTATAATTATACCCTTTGGGAAGATGACCACCCCTGCAAATTACAGCACTGATGACACTCCCATCAGAGTAGATCCAGTAGTAAGGGACCTGGGAACTCAGGTTGACAGCAACCAAAGCTTTTATCACCATGTGTCCATGGTGGTTTGAAAATTCTTCTACGATGCACAACTTATAAGTAAGGACATGGTATCCAGACCTAAGGAGAGCATAGTCCCACTGTACGCAGCCTTCATTAGGCCTGTAATTGAGTACAATTTACCCTTCAGCATGTACCTTACCAGGCATCTGCAACAGTTGGAGTGGCCACAGAAGTTCCTCACTATAGCAGTGGTCTATGCCTAACCTACAAGGCATTCTCTGTTCCAGCCCTGATGGTTCTGCTACACATTTATAAAACAAACACTACTAGAATTACCTGATCTAAGGATCTAAACCTCATCTGTGACATAAAACATGTTGGAGATAAGGATATGTCTTAGAGATTACTCCTTCTCTGGAACAGACTCTTCGTGTTCATGTGAAGAGCTCTACTTCACAAGAACAGACTAGACTCTCCATCCATGTGAAGTAAAGCTTTTCCCTAAGCCTATTCAAATACAATTTGGACAAGTGGCTGGGAAACTGCAAATGCTCCTCTTATGTTTTCACTTTCTTCACAATCAAACGTCAGATATGTATACAGGTGACTGCCTTTAGAGGATAGAGGTGAGGAGGCAAGCTGTGTATATGTACAACAGCAGTCACTTGCAATAAATGACTGTGGCCATTTGTTCCTTAGCTTTCATCCCATTCGAACACCAGAGATGGTGGCTGCCTTGTTTTTTTTTTTTGGGGGGGGGGTGCGTAGACAGTATTCCCAGATACAATTTATGTATCCTTTCAAGTATTTGTCTTCTCAGTTTATTATGAGCTATTATTTTGTCAGCTTTGAACATTAAGCCTTGGACACAACTTACTTCTTCCCTGAAAGGAAAAAATAAGACTGAATTAAATATTTTTTACTCATGATTTTTGTTCAGGCCACCACTGGATCAAACGGTTAGTAAAAAGCTCTAAAATGCACCTTAGGGTATCTATAACCCCATGGTTTCTGGAGGCCTGGTGGCTGCCAAGCCCCTGCTTAATTCAATATTTCTTACTCAGTTATTACTGTGCTGGCTTGGTTAGTTAGGGTGTGAGCTGGACAGTAACAATGAATGTATTTCCTTAGTCAAAATATTTGTTCAAGCCACCATCGAATAAAAAGGTTGCCAAAGAATTAACATGCACTTCAAAGCATCTAGAAAACCGTGGCTTTGACAAAGCTGAAGAGTTAAAGCAAAATATGAGAAAAGAAAGAAAAAAGTCATCTGCATGTTGTGGTGATCCCAGGATGGGGGAAAAACAGGGAGAGGACTACAGGATGTATTACAGGAGATTAAACGGTAGGGAGTGGGGGAGCCATGCAGCCCTTCACCCAGGGTATCATTTCATTTAAGGCCAGCCATGAACACAGGTTTGTTGAAATGTAATATTATTGCAGTTAAATGCCAGTCACTCTGAATGTCCCTCCATGACATAAGTCAACATGGTGTGGAAGGCAGATCTGTCATAAAAAAAGACCATTGTAGGTACAGTTCATTCCGTCTGAACTACTAAAATGTTGCAGCATCAGCTAAAAGGCTGCTTAGGAGGGGTGCAAGTGACAGGGTGATACTTAGACTGGAAGTGTTCAGGGGACCCCCAACTTGCCAGTTGCTAGGGGCCCCCAAAATGATAATATCAGTGCTATGTATTAGTTACCACCTATGGAAGAATGAGAAACATGGATATAAACATTTACAATGCAAATGTCAGCATGCACTAACTAGCATAAAACTACATACAACTAGCATCCCATGCAATGTGCAGGACCAAGAAGATACAGAAAGCCTAATATTTGGCTGGTGTTACAACAGGTATACTCACAATTGTTATTATTTGACCATAAGGATCATTCCTGTAAATATTCATAATACAAATCAGAGTACCAAGCACAGTACCTTACGTTTCTAGCACAGCAAAGCAAAGCAAAGATGGACGATATATAACGTACCCTGCAAAACAGCTCCAGTCAATCTCACTTTACCTTTACAATGGATATCATTCATATACTGTTTAAAAATGCATGACTGATGCCTCAATAACAGCCTCACAAATAATGTGGACAGACATTCATAAAGTCAGCCAGAGTGACACTGACACCTAACATCCACTAGCTTGTTTTCATTTATTTGTCATGGAAGGCAATATAGTTACAGGTAATTACCTGAAAAAAAAAACACATCTAGTAAGCAGGAAAACCCAACTTTTTTTAACAATGTATTTTTCTCATTATTACACCACAGTGACCCATATCACAATCATATGAAAACATCCCCTTTTTTTGAAACTAAGGATTTTTTTAACAGCTAATTTTAGGGACTACCTTAAGCATAAAATGGTTTTGTCCATGATGACACACTTTCTGTGAAAAAAAAATGTGCATGGCTCTTTCACCAAGCCCTCCAGTTCAGAAATTCGTCTGGTTGAGATGTCTGTAGCTGTTTTCCAAATATATTTAAGGTCAGATTTACTAATTAGCACAAAGGAAAGAATAAATAGTTTTTCCAGTGATAATTTCAAATCCGGAGCAAGTGCCATTGCATGACTTGGAAGCCCAAGGTGAAGGATTCTCTAATACTATTTTACGGGAATGTAGGGAAACAGGCATGAAAGCAAAAGCAGAAGATGAATCTACCCTGGCAAAGGAACTGGCCAAGCAATGAGAGCACTTGGTTTAAAATTTAAGATACTGAACAAGAAGCAACATCTAAGCAATTGTTTTCACATAATTTAGAAATCTGGTTCACTCTGAAAGGTATATATTTTTTCTTCTGGCCTTTGGACTTTCAGCTTGTTTTAAGATAGATGCTGGAATTCAGAAACATTGGCTGCACTGCAGTCGGCAAAGTGGGTGATGTGCAACTACACACAGGGGCTGTACAATCCTTAGACAGACTGAGTGAGATCAGGGGAGGCCGAGCAACATAGCTGCCCTCATTGTATGATAATGACATGACAATGAGTAACAGCATTAAAATGAGGGACTCTATGGAGGCAAATGAAAGTAAACTATATGTCACAGCAATTCGGAGACAAAATCCAGGACCAGTGAATTTGACCACCATAAAGTCCTGATGTTACAGGAGGGGAATAGCAGAATGATGTCCATACAACCACACCTTTAACAAATACGCATAAGCAATAGGCTGTGCTTGCCACTGGTAGCCACAATGTTGCATGTCATTGCCCTCAGAAGTGCTGAGTCATCCAGACATGCTTAACTTTTCATGTCTTTCACGACGCAAATTATAGACTGGCATCATGTGATTAGACTCACTATGAAGGAGCTAGTTGATATATATTGGTGTCATCTGTAGGCCTGTGGGAATCATGAATTACCTGACTCAGTGGATACTAAAACATGTGGGCTTGAGAATTATAACTTCCATTGACCAAAGGGGGGACACAGTGGGGTATTCCAAGTGTCTGCCTCAAGGATACTCCACCAGTTCTTTGATGCCATGCTACAGCATGTAGGGGAGCATATATGGTTTCCTGATACTACAGAAGAAACAGACAACATCCTGCATGGCTTTTATGATATAGGCATTTTCTGTGAGGTACTAGGGGCATATAAGCTACTTCTAAATTGTAATAAATGCCTCATCTGGTGCACTGGGAAGAAGGTATGTTAATCATAAAGGTTAACACTCCAACTGCCAGGTGGTCTGTAATGCACAGGATATAATAAGAAGTTATGTCTTACCATAACGATCCATGTGAATTGTTCATCTCGCCTTTGTTCTTACACACGGGTTCGGAGCAGATCCTCGGCTCCGAGTCGACCGCATCACTAGCTCGCATCTTCGAGAAAGCTCGAGGCACAGTAATATCCCATGATCCTCTGGTGTTAACCCTCAGATCTAGTTTGCTAAACCAGAAGAATCCCTCTTAGAACCGTGTCTAAAACACTTATAAACAGATACTACAAAGTGTCTGGAACCCTACTGCCAGGTAGAGGATAAAAGATGCCATTACTGTTGTTAATAACATGCCAACCATACCTAGAAAAGGCTGAAAAGGAATCTAGTTGAAAACCGTTCTCCCAGACCGTAGGACGGAGGATGGAGGGGGGGAATGTAAGAACAAAGGCGAGATGAACAATTCACATGGATCATTATGGTAAAACATAAATTCTTAATGTGAAATTGTTCACTCTCGACGTTTGTTCTTACACACAGGTAGCGTCCCTAGCTCCTTTTTCCCGGGTGGCTCAAGGGAGAACATTCCTGAGAACAGTGGAACCAAACGTCGCCCTGTCCCTGGAACTCTTGTCTAGCTTGTAGTGGGCGATAAAGGTATGTGGTTTTGCCCAAGTTGCCACTGCACAAATGGTATCTAAGGGCAAACGAGCGGTATGGGCTGAAGAGGTAGCAATCGCCCTTGTAGAATGAGCTCTGGGTTTGAAAGGGAGTTGCTGTTTGGATTCAGCATATACGAAATTTATGCAATCTGAGAGCCATTTGGATAAGGTAACCTTCGTTACTGCCTGTCCTTTTCTTTGGTCAGCATATGAGACAAATAGTTGATCTGACTTTCTGTGCTCTTTTGTTCTATGTAAGTAAAATCTTAGTTGTCTGTGAACGTCCAATTTGTGCAATGTGTATTCTAGCTTATTGGAATGATTTTTAAAGAAGGCAGGTAGTTCGATAGATTGATTGATGTTCTGAATCGAACAAACCTTTGGAAGGAAGGACGGATTGGTGCGCAAGGTTACTCTATCTGGATGAAAAATCATGTACAGGGGTCGGATAGATAGAGCCTGTAACTCTGAAACTCTTCTGGCGGAAGTGATGGTAACCAGGAAAAGTGTTTTCCGCAAAAGAAATTTTAACGGAGTTGTGGTAGCTGGTTCAAAAGGGGGCAACATGAGTTGTGACAGCATGAGATTAAGATTCCAAGGTGCTATTGGATTATGAAAGGGGGGACGGAGGTGAAAAGTATCTTTCATGAAGGCTTTACAAAGCCTGTGGGACATAACAGAACCATCCTCACGGCCAATATGAAAATTGGAAATAGCGGCCAGTTGAACCCTTATAATGGATGTTGATGCCCCTTCTTGAAAAAGTGAGGTGGGGAAATCTAGTATCTTGTGTACTGGGGCCCCGAATGGATCTATACCTTGTTTGGAGGCCCAGTGCGCAAAACGGTTCCATTTGCTGATGTACAATTTTCTTGTAGATGGTTTGTGAGAAGATACAATAATTTGTTGTACTGCAGGAGATAGTAACTCCGACCTGGCTAAGATGGGAAGTGGAGCAGCCAAGCTGTCAGTTTGAGGGACTTGAGGAAGGTGTGAAGAACTCCCGACGAATGTGTCAACAGGTCTGGCTCCGGGTCCAGTATCCATGATTCCTCCACTTGATGGGATTGAAGGAAAGGAAACCAGATTTGTCGAGGCCAGAATGGGGCTATCAGTATTATGGTCCTGTCCAGACGTTTGGCTTTCTGCAAAAACCTGGGAATTAGTGGAACAGGAGGAAAAGCGTAAAGGAGACCCGGGGGCCAATCATATACCAGTGCGTCCCTGGGGACATGTAACAGGGCAAAGTAGCTTCTGCATTTGGCATTCAAAGGGGATGCAAACAGGTCGCAGCAAGGCTGGCCCCATCTGCGGAAGATCTCTTCCGCCACTTGAGGTTTGAGGGACCACTCATGAGGGAACAGGATGGCTCTGCTCAACCTGTCCACAATTACATTGGAAGTCCCCGGGATGTGCATTGCTATCAGAAAGCATCCAGTGGACTTTGCCCATTGCCAAATTCTGAGGGCCTCTCTGCATAACGGGTAAGATCTGGTTCCCCCTTGCTTGTTTATGTACCAGACCACTGACATGTTGTCCATCTGAACTGTCACTGTTCCCCGAGGTAAGGACTTGTGAAAGTGTTGCAACGCTAGAAACACTGCCCTCAGCTCTAGAACATTGATGTGCAGATTGTACTCCAAGTTGGACCATTGACCTTCTACTGTTTGTCCCTGAAAGAATCCCCCCCACCCTATCAGGGAAGCGTCCGTGGTTAGAGTTGCTACCGGACTGGGTAATACAAAGGGTCATCCTAGTGTTAGCTCTTGACTGTGTATCCACTACAAAAGATCCTTCTTGCAAGAATACGTGATCAAGATTTCATGAGACAGTGGAAGTTGTAGATACGACCACTGGGCGAATAGCATCCATTGAAGGATCCTCATGTGCATCCTGCCTAAAGGAACTACAGGAAGGGAGGTTGCCATCAAGCCTAGCACTCTTAATATTTGTCATGCAGGGACTCTCTTGTTGTGAAGAAGGAGCGAAATTTGATGCCTGAGGTCTGATACTCTTGGTGGTGGGAGAGTAGCTTGAGCCAGGGAAGTGTCTAGCTGTGCTCCTATAAATAAGATACGCTGTGACGGCGATAAGACAGATTTTCCAAAATTCACCGTTATGCCTAGTGAAGAGCAAAGACTGATGGTGTAGTCCCTGGCTTGTAGAAGACGACACTTGGTGGTAGCGGAAAGGAGCCAGTCATCTAGATAAGGAAACACCCGGAATCCATTTCGTCTCAAGTGAGACGCTACTACTGCCATGCATTTGGTGAACACCCTGGGGGCTGAGGTGAGACCAAAGGGCAGAGTGCGAAACTGGAAATGACTGGCTCCCAGCCGGAAGCGCAAGTGATCTCTGGATGCCCTGGCCATTTTGATATGGTAGTATGCGTCTTTGAGATCTATAGAGCACATCCAGTCGCCCTTTTGCAGAAAAGGGAGGATTGACTGAAGCGTGACCATCCGGAACTTTTCCTTTTTCACAAAGGTATTTAACTTGCTGAGGTCTAAAATTGGCCTCCAGTCCCCTGTTTTCTTTGGAACTAAAAAGAACCTTGAGTAAGTTCCGGATCCTATTTGGTCCACTGGGACTGGTTGGATGACTCTGTTTTTGAGCAACCTTCCTATCTCTATGGTTGCTTGGTCTCACAGACTGGCTGGAACATCTGGGAGTTTTTTGGAGTTTGGTGGTATTTTTATGAAGGGGATGTTGTAGCCTCTGGTAACTATGCTTTTTACCCAGTAATCTGATGTAAGATTTAGCCAGGCCTCTGGGTATAAAGCCAAGCGACCCCCGACTGCCTCCAGAGTAGGACAGCCGGGCCTGCACTCAGGAGTGCTGGAAGGGTTTCCCAGAGAAGGTCTCTCTGTCACCCTGATTTTGCTGACCCCCTCTGCCGGCTGGGCGGCGTCTTCTGTTTCTTCCCCCTCCTCTGCCTCTGGAGGGGGCGTCACTTTGGGTGTGTTGAAAAGATCCCTGAGTCTTTCGGAACCACATCTTTCCTCCTCATTGCCCTTTAGGGTAGGGTCTAGATGGAATGGAAAAACGGACCCCTACGGCAGACAGGGTCTTCCCTTCTTGTTCACACCTCGTGAGAGTCTCCTTTACTTTGGGCCCAAACAAGGAGGCACCATCGAAGGGGGCGTTGGCAAAGGAAGACTTAAAGGCATAAGCACAACCAGGATTGTCTTCTCAGGGCAATTGCTGAAGCTGCCGCTCTACTCGATTCTTCGGCTGTGTATGAAATCAGCCTCATGGACGAGTTGACTATGGAATTTAGGGTGTTAAGTTGTGCTGTCACTTTCTCGGTGACAGCAGCATCTGTGTGTCCCTGGAGAGTATCTCCTAATTCCTTAATGAGATCACTCTGTAAACACGCGAAATGCGTAAGGTAGTTGAGCGATCGGATAGAAAAAGTCGCCAAACTAAATATGCGCTTCCCATATCTGTCCATTGTCCTAGAATCCTTATTAGGAGGATGGACAGAGGAAGATGATTCAGACATCTCTTTCTTAGTGGCCGCCGCCACCACCATAGTGTCTATGGGAACTCCTTTTGTAAGATAGGCTTTATCTTGGGGAGCCGTCATGTATTTATTTGGTTTACGGGGAACTGGTTCCACTGTATCAGGTGTTTCCCAAGCCCTCCGAGCTATAAGCTCCATGAGATCGTCAAAGGGTGGAGTCACCCAGGAGGTAGAAGGTTGAGCCCCAAATGCCTTCAGTAATACCGATTCCTCCACAGAAGGGGTAAGGGTTTGCCAGTCACCTCTTTGCTTCAGGATTTCTAAAATGTCTGCAAACGAGACATCCTCAGAGGTGGACCATGGGGACCCTTCTGTTTCATCTAAATCAGTATCAGACGTGAGAGATTCCTGAGGGGAATCTATGTGCCTCCTCTTGCAAAGTCATTTCCTCAGAACATCCTCAGCGGGAGCTTCTGGGGATGCATCCGAGGAACCAGAGTCACCCTGTGGGGACTTCTGAGGCATTGGGTCTCGCCGCTTAGTGGGAACCGAAGGCACAGAAGCAGAACGCGGACCTTTTGGGGAAGGAGATGAAGATACCGATGAAGTATGTGTCTGATCAGACAAGACCTTCCTCATGATGTCAAAGGCACCAGTGCCCCGACCTGAAGATCCAACCCGATCCAAAGAAGGGGGTCGTTTCTCCAGAATCGGAACCACGGGCTCCGACACCGAGGATGGATCCGAACTGATCTGAGCTGAGGCACCGAGGGGAAGAGTCGGAACCTACATCTCGGTTCGACTATCCCCCCCGGAACCCAGGAAAGATCTTCGGCTCCGAGACTCTCCGGCTGGTTCCGAAGGAGTCGAGGTCAACGGAGCCAATAGCACTACTGGAGGCTTCGGCACCGAGGGTTATACAACCAACGGTTCTTCAGCTCCTAACACCGATGACTCGACGGGTCTCAGAGGAGGAAGTGTTGAGGGAACTGGAATAGCTTTGAGTTTCGAAACCAGCTGGGACGAAACCTCGATTAATTTGGACAAGGCTGAGTTCTCCATAAGCTTCTGTACCACTCGGTCCACATCGGAATCAGAAAGTGGCCTCGAAGAACGGGTCAAAGGGATCGAAGCCGTCACCGAGTGAAGGATAGCCGAAGGTGGTACCTCTGATACCGGCTCCAAGACCTGAGCCTCATGCAGAGATAGAGTCTCGACAGCCGGCACCGAAGTCATAGGAGCCAGTGTCCGAATCTGAAAAGAGGTGCTCGGAGCCAATGAATTGGGCTCCGACACTCTTGAAGACTTCGACCCCTTCAAAGACTTAGAAACCAGTTCAGCCTTATCCAGGGCCTCCTGAAACTCGGGTTTAAGCAACCCTCTGTCCACCAACTTCCTGCGTCTTTCCATCATGACCCTCCCACTAAAGGAATGACAGATGGAACAGTCTTCCTGCAAGTGGAGAGGGCCAAGACAGTAGACGCAGGATGAGTGGTTGTCAGTAATGGACATCTTCTGTCCACACTGACACCTTTTAAAACCACTTTTGGTCTTTTCTGACATCTTAAGAAAAGAAAAAATGTTTATAATATATGTTAAATGCAATATATATACACTCACACAGCACACTAAGATATATATATATATATATATATATATATATATATATATATATATATATATATATATATATATATATAACTATATGAAAAATAGGCAGGACAGAAAAGTATATATATATATATATATATATATATATATATATATATATATATATATATATATTTTTTTTTTTTTTTTAAGTACTGTAAATAGTTACAGAAAAAGAATGGCCTAAGGCCCTTACTAACTTTTTAAATAACAACCTGACTACAACTACTTTAAACAACTACTAGATATTAAATCTATCAAATACTATAAGAAAAGTAAAATTTGAAGAAAATTTGAAGTAAATATCAAGAAATAACAAGATATAATAAGAAAAATTCTACTGGCCTGAGCCTCTCGATGTGATCTGCTGCTAGCGGCAAACTAGATCTGAGGGTTAGCACCGGAGGATCATGGGATATTACTGTGCCTCGAGCTTTCTCGAAGATGCAAGCTAGTGATGCGGCCGACTCGGAGCCGAGGATCAGCTCCGAACCCGTGTGTAAGAACAAATGGCGAGATTGAACAATTTCACATTGTACAATTAATCTGTAGGCCATCCAGGCAGTACTCATGATGTCTACATATAGCACATGCACAACCTGAATCAACTATTTTGTGAGGGACAATTTACACTGGGGCATCTTATTCCTAATGCTGGATATGTCCTGGGGACGGACGGACGGACACACACTACAACTTTCCCCTGTCACAAACCACAGTCATCATTGAATGGGTATCTGGGCTACTAAAGGCATGGTTTCACTGCCTAGATGTATCTGGTTGTGCCCTGCAGTATGACCCTGGCACACATACAAAGATATTCTCAGTATTTGCAATATTACATAATAATTAGCAAACAGCTGCTGCAGAGAGTGTGCATGCAAAAGGAACAAGTTCCACCACAGCAGGCAGTTAAGGGCAAACTAGATAACGACATAGTGAAGGAGCCAGCATCAGGGAAGTAACATGCCAGAAAAAAGTGGGCACACTGTGCTGTGACACTGGCTAAAAGGCTGTGGCTGGGTCATAACTTTGGGTCAGTCTAAAGTATAAACACAACCTGAAAGTGATGCACAGATACCTATAACCAGACTGTGCTTACTTATGCACAGACTAGCCACACTCTACATCAGTAATAGGCAACTCAAGTAAAAAAGTACAAAGGACAGGGAAGAGTTATTTGCACAGGTGAGGAAAGCACAGTGTGCAATGTCTTCCACAGGGAAAAGTGCATGCTGTTATACTTGTAAAACTTTGCACGGTGTGTGTATAATACACAATGGGTCAGGACTTAAGGTAAACTGCTCTGGGATGGGACACTGGCATCAAGTGTGCTTGCACACATGGAACTAGAAACTGCAGAGGAATGTCTCTTGCTCTGCCAGGGAATGGACTCAGCAGATATTGCAGCACTGTGACAGGGTCTTATGGACAGATCCAGAGCACCCACAGGAGTACTAAGGGCAGAATATACATGCCTCCATCCACAAGGGCTGCCTCTCTTTAGAGAGTCACAGGCAGTAACAAGCTCTTGCCTAGAGGTATGCATGCTGCATGACCATGAGTAATGGGATGTACCAGGTGCATTAGTGACATGAGTACCACATCTTTGTGGATGCCCTCACCTGCCCCTATGCACCTCCACATTAGATGTTTGGTTGGAAGTGGTGGCACTGAGTGTGCCTGATCTAAGCTCCCATGTCTACAATGACCATCAACAACTGAAGCAGATATGGAGCGGCTACATGACATGATCTCAGCACATGCCCTATGACCAACAGAGGAGAGGGCCTTCATCGTGGCAATTGAGCCTGTCAATGATGCCACACATATGAGCTATGCAGTCCTTCAGATCATTATGCATACCTTGTAAAACACATGCCATCTCTGCAAAGACCAAAGTGTTTCTAGTCTCTCTCTCTCTCTATGATGGCCCTGCACATTTGCTGGGTTGCAAACATTGAGACAGCTAGTCCAGGGGTGTGGCACTCATGAAATCAATGGCCACCAGCATGCCAACCACCCCTACAGTCCTCATGCCCAGTGTAGTCTGTGGAAGATATTGAGGTCTGTGCTACAAGGGGTTAGGGGAAGCATAACTTCCTGGCTAGATCTGTCAGTGACAAAATGCCCTACATTGTTAATCTGTGTCTAGACTGGGTTCTACAGACACAGTGGCCATGTCCACTGACAGAGTAGGATATTTGGATTCCACATTCCCTGTGTTCAGTATACACACCTTGCTCCTAGACAGTTCCAGCTGTTCACCTCCATCATTGTCAGAGTCACCTCCAACATCACGCGGTGCAGGAAACAGATAGTATGTCACCCGTGAGAATACCAAATGAAAATGCCCAAAATAAGCAAGACCCATCATTATTACTTTACTCCCCATGAAAAAATATACACTGCATATAGTGGCAGAAAAGTAAAAACACAGACATTCTTCTGAGCATGTGATCTTGCTGCTCAAGCCCTGATGTGCCTACACAACAGAAAAAAATTACATTTAGTGATTTTGACTATACCACACAAGCAATATGCATTCATTACAACACTACTGATACACACCTGGGGCATCTCTAATGGAAATGCAAGAATCAAGCTGCAAGATCTACAGTAGCACCCCACTGTTGGATACTGAATTGTCTGATCACTCCAAGCAGAGAGGCAAAGAATTTCTCCATCCCAGTTAACTGTGGTTTAGCTGATTAGCTGCCATTCATTGCCATACCCTCCTGTGCAAAGAGGGCAGCATGCTTCTGACCAACACAAATCATGCCAAGTGGCCCTGCATCTGACCTACTGGTAGTCCTTGTCCTGGCCACAGACAGCATTTATATTATTCACAGCATCCTGCCAGACATGTCATGGTCACAATCGTGGTAGGGCTGGTCAGATATCTCCTGGCTAAACATCTGTCTGCTGTGAAGATTGAGGGTCTGCAGCAAGATTTCATTCTCTGCTTGAGAGAACTTGCATTTCCTTTCTCAGGTATTACAATGTGTATGGCAAGAAAAAAGTGTGTGAGGATATAGCAATGAAAACATTCATTAAACACTTACTGTGCTGAACTACACGTGTTGTGATGCTTAGATTCTGTAAAATACATGTGTAAATATATGTAGACATATTTGACACAACCTGGCTTAGGAGAACCATTACTGCAAGTGATCTCCTTTGTAGTCCCCCCCAACCAGTAAGGTAATGGTGCAGCCAATGTAAGTGCTATGCTTTACCTACATTTCAGGTTACATAAAAAGGGATTTTACCTGGCAGCCCTGCAAGCATTCACGGTATATAATAAAATACTTTAGCAATCAGCTTCAGTACAAGTCATGTTCAGCTGTGACACTGCCACTGTTAAGACCACCCTGCCCCCTATGAAAAATCCCCCCTTAAAATGCCATTATGGAACACATATGGCAATGACCACCCTGCATCCAACGTCATATAGTAATCTGAACATACCTTCCTACAACATCAGCAGACAAGACTCCTGACTTGTGAATAATGACTTGTTCTAACTTTCACAGCAGCACCTTTAATGCTGAATTGAAACTCCAGTTGAAGCAGTTTGACCCAAGTTAACCTCCCCATTTGATAAGCAGACCTGCCTTTTATTGCACTTCTTACCATAGCAGTAGGTTACTGATATTCCCACTATATAAAAATATCATATTGCTTGCACATTTCTACATACAATAATCTACTTAAGTCAAACTACCTTAGTTAATAATCAGAGGAAGGTAAGACTTACCTTAGAAAGCAAGACAGGTTGATTTCCTTTCAACAGATTTTATTAGGTTCATAGGTTCATAGGTTCATAGATTAGTACTAAGCTAACTGCCCTTGCGAGCCATTTTAAGCCTAGCCAATTATCCCTTGTGAGACTCAAACCCTGCATCTTGCATTTGTAAGGCAAACACCTTAACCATTAGGCCACCCTCCCAACTGTAGCCGGTTGCCATCTATAGACTTCTACAGCATAAGTCTCACTGCAGCAGCGAGTGTTTATATTGGATAGGTTCAAGCCTCTGAGCACAATGATTATACAAATGAGGGCCCAACTCATAAATGTTTCTGAATCACTCTTTCAGTTGCATTGTTGTTATGACTATATTTCTGCTAAGTTTTTCTCTCACTCAGACTTACATATGTACATGCAGAGTACACTGAGCATGAGCGGGCAAGTCAATCAGACATATAGGGAAGTCAGGAAGTCATGCAATATATTATATTTGCAAATGATTGTTTGTGTCTTTCGGCTTTTCACGGTTAGGGGTCGCCACAGCGGAACTCCGGTCCGCTAATGATTGGCAGTAGATTTTTACATGCTGGCTTGCCGGGCCTAACGCACAACTTTCAATGAAGGAACGCCCATTCACACGTCGCCACACCGAAGATGTTCTAACTGAGAATCGAACGGGCAACGTCTAACTGTGAGGCGACAAAGCTACAGCAGCACCACCACCGCAGTATGGATGAACTAAAAGATAAATCTAATTGCAAATATAAAAGTCATGCAAACAGTGTATTGATATCATCCCAGTTCAAACCTTTACACTATTTTCACATACCAACATTTTCAGCACTACCCTTTTCACACCCTACTAAAGGTCACACTACAGAGATGCTCTATGATGTGTGGCAACTGCTGAAACACAAAATGGGTATGACTAAAGATTCCAGCCATTATTCTCTGGAATGAGACCTACAGAACAGCCCATGGATTTTAATGCCATTATGTCTGACAGAGCACTCTAGCGGTCAAGTAAGGACTTAAAGCCTTCCTTTATTTACAATATAAGGACCACCACTACTTGCTTGGAACCTCCTTTGAGGGTGCTTAGTATAAAATGGATGCCTGGCACTGTCTTGCCAGAGTTGTCACTGACATCACTGGTATACCACACTCTGGTGAGCAGTGCAAACATCACTATAGTGACCTGCAGAGGCATCATCCTAACCTTGTGAGTTGGTGAGAAGAAGAGGTCAAAGTAAGGACACCTAAGATAATATAAATGTATCTGCTCAATTTGTAGAGATTATTTGGTTTCCAGATTTATACATAATAGTTTCAAGGCATGCAACTAAATGATTATATTTTTCTGCACAGCTCAGTAGACCATACTGGAGAATAGTGTCCTATACTGGAGAAGGATAAAAGGCTTTCCAGGCACAGAGGTGCATAAATGTTTTCTTTCTTTATTTAAATCATCTTGCTTTAACAATGCTTTTTTTATTATTGGATTAGTTCTGACAGCTGCATGCATATTAGTCACCTCTACTATGGTTATGTATAGGTATTGGTACTGAGGTTTATACGTTTCTGTGAAAATTACTAAACAGTCCATCAGGTAGTGTTTGTGTGATCATTAAAGTTGCAGGCCTGTATAAGTATGCCAGTGATACATCAAATGCTAGATAGAGAAAGGCAAGTGATCATAGTGACTCAGAATAACAACCCAGCACTTTGTAGATTGATTAGCACTCTTAGGTCTAAGTAGTAGGGACAGGAAGTAATTTACTGTCAGGTTTCCCTGTGAACACCTTGTTAGGATAGCATTCTCTACATATCAGAGCTGAGCTGTTCATTAGATTATTAGTATTTTTGCACCTGTACTTGTTTATATTATATAATTACTCAAATTTCTCTTTTACAGTTCAATCATTTTTATCAATTGATCCCTCTCCCCCTTCCTTTGTCACTATCCTTTCTTTTCAAATTATTTTATGTCAGTTTTTCCCTTTATTTTACAAATATGTATAGCTAGGTCTGGTGCATTCAGCCCCCCGCGAGCTCACCTAGCCGCTGCACACTTCATGAAATATTCAGGACTCCTGAGACTGAAGTTCCAAACTCTCCTTCCCCAGTGGTATTTCAACAGCTGGGAGCACCATTGTTCCCATCAGTGGTTTTGCCATTAGTGGTAAATTTGTCACCCACATGGAGATGGAGGAAGTGGTGGCTAAACTGGTGGACCAACAGGTGGATACTTACCTCAGTAATATAGAAAGGCTTGTCTTGCACCTGTTTGCAAAATGTCTCTAAATCCATTGACCTTTCTGTCATTCAGTGTGTTAGCACTTTCCCTGACAGCCTTGCCTCCGTTGTGTTTGCTCCTACTACTGGCAATCAACCTCTTACAGCACATTCACCCTCCCTTTCTTACATCCTTCCACAGCTTTCTCTCTTGGGACTAAAAAAATTAGGACCATTTCCACAAAAGTTTTAACCTTCCTCACCTTCCCACAGCCACTTAACTTACTTGTTTCACTTGCGTGATTTCCTCTGTTTGCTGCCCCCTTTTCCACTCCTTAATCTGGTCAAAAAATGTTTCCAGCAGTGTAGGGGCACTTATAAAGCAGCAAGCCACTTTTCTTGCATTACTGCTCCTTAGCGCGCTTGTGTATGCTGAGGCACATACACCTTCTTAGTTTGACACTTTTTCTCATCTGATGCCATAACTGCTGCTGCAGACCATTCCCCCTTACCACATGTTCTTCAGGAGCAAGCTGGATCGGTAATTAACTGCAGTTTTAAAACCATATTTTCACATTAATTGATAATGATGTTTAAACCACATAATGCCCAGTTGAGAACTTGCTGGTGGCTAACTGCCATCACAATGAGCATGTTTCTCAGTCCTGGAAATATCTTTGCTGAGTAACAATGGTGTTGATAACAAACATGACATTCTCCATTCTGTTAAATTTAGGTATGCAAAATTTTCTATTGAATTGATTCTGATGTGTACTAGGTAGGGGTAAATGTAGGGGCCATTAATATCCAAGATACAGTAGCCAAGCAAGGCTGTCTTGGAGCTGCAAAGATAGGTATGCTTCAGGATTAGGTTCATTTATGTTTTTCTTACCTTTAACAACACAGTTAGAATAAGGAATTGCTGTGAAAATTATACTTTGTACAAGGCTATTAAACAGACAACAAAACCAATCTGTCATTAGCACAACAGCTTCTCTGTTATACAAAACTAGTTGCTCCAAGTACAAATGACAAAAACACATGCATTTGAACTACTAGTTCTGTGCAATTTTGAACAGCCTAAATTCATGTTTTAATGGGACAGGCCAGCCTGCACCCCCGCACAAACTTACTTTCATATAAGAAGTCCTAAATTGCTCTAAATTTAGAAGGAAAATTATTAATGAAGAAAAATTAAAATGTAATCTCACTTTCTGTAAAACAATGTGATCTCAGATTATGGTTTCCCTTAATATTCAAACCTACACTCTACAGTGAGCAGACAGCAAACAAACACAGGCAATAAAGCAAACAAAAAATAAAAAAAATCAGGTTTTGAGTACTGGAGGGAAATCCTTGGATCCAGAGTACAACAGTTCAAAAATACTGGTTATCAGTGTTAATTTAACAGGTAGCCTGAACTGTACAAAGGATGCTTCTGATAGGTGGTGCATTTCTCCAACTAACATTTACATGATACTGTGGCTTCTCCTCTCAAAGGTCTACTAGTATGTTCTCTTGACTTGCAAAGTAACTATGAAGCACAAGATTATCAGAATGTCATGTTCCAAATGTTCACAGATACCAGTCTACAGAAGGGGTGGGAATTGTTTCCCCCATTTAATGATAATATTATTGTCTGTGACATTGCAGTCCCTGTTGAGAGCTGTGTGAAAAATCTTAAGGTCCAGAACACCTACAAACATCTTCAAAACTGATAAGCTGTTTCATGATGATCCTGAGAGTGGTTGACTGGTGGCAGCGTAGTTAGCATATCTCTACCAGCCTTTCCCAGGGAAGAGAGTGTGTGTGTGTGTGTGTGTGTGTGTGTGTGTGTGTGTGTGTGTGTGTGTGTGTGTGTGTGTGTGTGTGTGTGTGTGTGTGTGTCTGTGAAAATGAAATACCCTTGTATGGGTGTGTCAGCTACTTGGAAATGGGACACAGTGCTCCAAAGTGAGTCTTGTTTGGGATCTGGAGGTACAGAGAGTCCAGTCCCAGGTTGGGAGTGTGTTCCCAGTGTGCTCTTCGAAAAATTGCGCATGATGCAGAGAGCTGCATCTGAATATACTGTGTAATTTCATTTGTGTTCTTAGTGACTGTCTCTCACTGGTGTCAGTGGTGAGGATTGAGGGTCCTTGATTTCTGGTGCTGGGAGAAGACAGGCCATCACATATTGGTGTCAAAGCGGTGGGATATTAATTGGATTTCAGTAGCCTGTGAACAGTTGTCACTGAAGGTGTGTATTCTCAACAGCCACAAGGTAAACATTCAGCGTTTCATTTTCACAACAGTTTTATTTGTATTTGCTAGTTTAGTTTAGTCAGAGAAAGCAAGTAAAGATGTCAGCAGAGGATTACAGTTCATAGGTAGGTACTAGGCTATCTGTCCGAGGCATTTATAAGCCTAGCCAGAGTGTGTCAGCTTTCGCTGCCCCATTGATTAATTAACTGATCCTCTGTCAAGCAGAGCCAATGAAATGATCCCAGGGGTGTATTTTCTGTTACCCATCCACTCGTCAAGGTTTCTCTTGAAGAGTGTTAGTGAGGGGCACTAGCTGATGCAATTTGGAATTTTGTTCCAAAGCATGGGGAGTCTCTGTGACAGGAATCTATCCCTCCAGCATGTTCTATTTATTGTTGTGGTGAGGTTTAGCTCACTAGAGTGTGTGGCTCGCAGTAACTTGGATTTCTTCAGGTGGAGCATGTCCGTCAATTCTGAGTTGGACATGGCTTTGTAAGTCAGGCAGAGATCACCTCTGAGTAAGCGATATGCCACTGAGTACAGCCGGAGTTTTTTCAGTCGGGCTGCATAGGACATATGTTTGAGACCAGTAATCCTCTTGGTGAGGTACTTTTGTGATCTTTCCAGCTGTTGGAAGTGTCTTGTGAGGTACATCCCAAATGGGGCATTGTACTCTATGATGGGTCTAATGAGTGACGAGTAGAGGGGTACTATAACCTCTATTTCTAGATGCGAACCCTTTAGTAATTAGATGGGCCACATAGAAGGATTTCCTAACTACTTTGGCAATATGATTGTCAAAGGAGAGATTACCATCTACTTGCATCCCCAGATCTCTTATTACCTCTTCTGTATTAAGGGAGCTGCCACCTATGTTGTAATTCGTGGGTGTTTTGTTTTTCCCAAACGGGATGACTATGCATTTTTTGGCATTTAGCTTGAGGCCATGACTTTGACACCAGGTATCCATCTCAGTAAGGCCCTTTTGGAGGATGTCCGTGTCAGCCGGAGAGTCAATTATGGCTCCCAGTTTGAAGTCATCGACGAACTTAGTTAGCCATAGTCCTCCTGTGTTTGCCTGTACTTCTGAGAAGTATATGCCGAACAGTAGGGGTCCCAGGACCGAGCCTTGTGGGTTACCACTTGTGACTGGTTTAAAGTCGGACCCGGAGCCCGCTATTCTTACAGTGTGAGTTCTGTTTGTAAGCCAGTTGGCAACCCATCTCGTTACATAGGGGTTTATGTTCAGGCTGGTGAGTTTTTCTGTAATACCCGAGTAGGGAATGGTGTCAAAAGCCTTGGCGAGGTCAAGGTAGGCTGTGTGAACCACCTTTCCCTTGTCTATGGCCTTGGTGACTGTCTCGAAGAAGTCAACCAGGTTTAGTAGGCATGATCTGCCCTTAACAAAGCCGAACTGGGTCAGGTCAAGTGTTCGGAGGTTCCCCAATGTCTTTGTTAATGAGTTCCATGATGATGTGCTCCATAGCCTTCCAGACTAGGCTTATGGGGTGATAGTTACCAAGGTCAGTTGTGGCCCCTCCTTTGTGGAGAGGAATAACTGTTGCTGTGCGCCATTCTATGGGCAAGTAGCCTGTAGACAGGCTGAGGTTGAACAGCGTGTTTAGGTGGGGGGTTAGTTCGTTCTGTCGTTCATGCAAGACGCAGCCTGGGACACCATCTGGTCCCATTGATGCTGTGTTTTTGGCTTTTGAAAGGGCTTTCACCTGTGCGTCTGTGATTTTTGGGATACTACACTTTTCTGGTATTGCTGTGGGCCTTTTTGGAGGTGAGAGGGGGGTGAAGTTTGCACTAAATCTATCTGCCAGGGTGTTGGCAATATTAGTAGGTTTAGTATATTTTGTGCTATTTTGCACTAGTTCAGTGCATATCTGTGAGTTGCCACTTAGATTCTTAACATAGCTAAAGAAGGCTTTGTGGTTATCTTTTGAATCCTTGGCTATTTTCCTTTCGAAGTTAGCCATGGATGATTTCATGAGGGACTTCAGTTTCTTACTGATACTGATCAGGGATGTCTTTCCTTCTTGGGATTTGCCTTTTTTTTTAACTAGTTTCCTCCTTCTATTGTATAGCCTGATTATTGCAGGGGTCCACCAAACTGGTTTTCTTCTCTTAGAGGAGTGAGTCTTGGTTTTGCTAGGGATGGCATGATCCATGCACCCTTGTAGGTGCTCATAGAGTGCATTTGTAAAGGTTTCTGCATCTTGGGCAGTGTTATCCTTTAGCATGGGGGCTGTGAAACTTACCACCTCTGTCTTAAGTAAGGTGAAGTTTGCTTTAGAAATGTTTTTTACTGTGGTTTCCTTAGTTGAGGGTGATGGTGGGATGTGGCCATCCAGAGTGATTCGTTTATGGTCTGATCTAACCAGTGACGGGTTGACCTCCGGTGTGGAACACCTGTCGCCCATGTTGGTGATGACCAGGTCCAATATGTTTTCACCTCTGGCAGGGGAGTTTACCATCTGATCCAGGGCATTTGAGCTGATGAATTCCAGGAAGCGCTGGGCCTGGGAATTTGTATTCGAGTAGTTTTCCCAGTGAATGGTAGGGTAATTGAAATGGCCCAATATCAGGGTGTTTGGTAGGACCTTCATGTTTTCCAGTGTTTCCAGAAAGGTGGAGTGGTGGTACTGGGTCATGGAGGGTGATCTGTAGCAGGCCACAATTTGCACTGCAGATTTGCCCGATGTTAGTTGCACATGGATGATCTCAGAGGTATCATGCTGCGCCACTAACCTGGAGGTGTAGGTATCCTTGATGAATATGGATACACCCCCTCCTTTTGTGTTTCGGTCCGTGTTCTGTGGCCGAAATGTGTGGTATGAGTTGTAGCCCAGTAGTGCTGGGGTGCTCTGTGGAGCCTTAAACCAGGTTTCAGTTACTGCACAGATGTCAACATTCTCCATACTGAGGAGTGCTTCGAGTGCATGCATTTTGAGATTTAAACTCCTGGCATTGAGTAGCATAACCCTCAGTTTTTTGTTAATTGTGCTGTTTATGGAGGTGGGTTTGACTTTTGAGCCTTGCCTAAAAAAGGCACTATGGGGGCAGCAAGAGCGTTGGCCAGTATTCGAAAGCCTAGGGGTGACAGGTGCAAGGCATCTCTTGCAAAGCAATGCAGCTTGTCGAGCATGTCATCCCAGGCTGACAGACACTGGATCCTCTTTGAATGACACCAGAAGCTTAGCCAATTGTTGAAATTGATCATTTTTTCTTTATACTGAGGTATCATTCTTGGTGAGGGCAGGATGCTACTCAGGATCAGGGTTATGCCAGCCTGGGCTACATGATCAGAGAGCTCTTCCATGTCTCTTTTCATGTAGTCCAGGGAGGTACGTCACTGGTCATTCACACCAACATGAACAATGACAGAGTCATATTTGTACTTGTTCTGGAGTGACTTGAGTGCTTGTGTTATGTGGCGGATTCTGGCTCCCGACAGGCAGCTAACAGTAACCTTCTGCTTGTCCAGCCTAGTGAGTGGGACGTCAGTGTGCCTGACTATAGAGTCACCTATTACTAGTGTGTTAGGTATGTTATTTCGCCTTAAGGGCTGCGATTGTGCAGCACAGTGATTTTGTGTTTTATGTGTTGTCTGGTTTGTGATGGGAAGTGCAGTTTGTTTGGGTGTCTGCTTTGGAGGTCTCTTATGCTTTTGCAGGTTTATATTTAGAGCCTCTGAGTATGATTTAGTGTATTTATGTGTATTTTTTGCCAGTGCTGTTTTAGTAAGTCTGTGTGCGGCTGGAGTTGTGGTGCAAGTGTTAACCTTCTCCTCTTGATCCTCCTCTTGTAAGCTGACAAAAAAACAGTTTGCCAAGATGTGTGAAGACAAAGGACTGGTGCATGCTAACCAGACTAAAGAGGATATTATTTCAGCTTTAATCACAACTGCAGCATGGACCAGTAACAGGGAAGACACTCAGTCTGGTGTTGCGGATGTGCAGTCTTAAGAAACAGGACAGTTCACCTTTTCCTCAGAGGACTTAAAAATCCATTTGGAGTTAAAGAGATTTGAAGTGGAATCTGAAGAAAAGGAGAAACAGTGACAACATAAACTGTGATGTTTGGAGATTGAAGAGACTACAGCATTTGGAGACCAAAGAGAGACTGCAACATTGGAAGACCAAAGAAAAGGAGAAGCAGAGCCAACTGGAGGCCAAATATTTGGAGACCAAAGACAGACTGCAGCATTTGGAGATCAAAGAAAATGAGAAACTGTGGCAATTGGAGGCTGAAGAAAAAGAGAAGCAGCAACAACAAG